>NW_022995766.1:0-7566 GCF_900245975.1 Drosophila guanche
AGGGGGAGAGGGGGGGGGGGGGGGGGGGGGGGGGGGGGGGAGGGGGGGGGGGGGGGGGGGGGGGGGGGGGGGAGGGGGGGGGGGGGGGGGGGGGGGGGGGGGGGTGGTTAAAAGTCGGCAGAGGCAGAGGGACGGCAGAGGCAGAGGCCGAGTGAAGCAGAGTGTGAATGAGAGAATGTGAAAAGAACAACAAAAGCTGCAGGACAGTGTGGGTTTAGCCACTGCTAATTAATTTCTTCTTTCTGGCTATAATAATGATCCAATCGGATCCCAATTTGGTGATCTGATAGATATGGCCATTCCCTACAGAATGGCGTTTTTAGTTTTCTTCTATCTTTAAAATTGTAGATTTGGGAGGTTTTCGCCCTTTTGCGGGGGCGGAATGGGGCGGGGCACATTTTTTAAATACACTTGTAACAGTGTGAGCATACAGAAGTCTGGATGCAAAATTTGGTGGCTCTAGCTTTTATAGTCTCTGAGATTCAGGTGCTCAACAAGACGGACGGACAGACGGACAGACGGACAGACGGACAGACAGACGGGGTCAATCGACTCGGCTATTGATGGTGATCAAGAATATATACACTTTATGGGGTCGGAAACGATTCCTTCTGTGTGTTACATACATTAACTTTGTGCACAAATACAATATACCCTATTTACTCTTCGAGTACCGGCTATAAAACAAATATAAGCTGCGTGAGGGGGTGGGGGGGGGGGGTCGTTAAAAGTCGGCAGAGGTAGAGGGACGGCAGAGGCAGAGGCCGAGTGAAGCAGAGTGTGAATGAGAGAATGTGAAAATAACAACAAAATCTGCAGGACAGTGTGGGTTTACCCACTGCTAATAAATTTCTTCTTTCTGGCTATAATAATGATCCAATCGGATCCCAATTTGGTGATCTGATAGATATGGCCATTCCCTACAGAATGGCGTTTTTAGTTTTCTTCTATCTTTAAAATTGTAGATTTGGGAGGTTTTCGCCCTTTTGCGGGGGCGGAATGGGGCGGGGCACATTTTTTAAATACACTTGTCACAGTGTGAGCATACAGAAGTCTGGATGAAAAATTTGGTGGCTCTAGCTTTTATAGTCTCTGAGATTCAGGTGCTCAACAAGACGGACGGACGGACAGACGGACGGACAGACGGACAGACAGACAGGGCTCAATCGACTCGGCTATTGATGGTGATCAAGAATATATACACTTTATGGGGTCGGAAACGATTCCTTCCGTGTGTTACATACATTAACTTTGCTCACAAATACAATATACCCTATTTACTCTTCGAGTACCGGGTATAAAACAAATATAAGCTGCGTGAGGGGGTGGGGGGGGGTGGTTAAAAATCGGCAGAGGCAGAGGGACGGCAGAGGCAGAGGCCGAGTGAAACAGAGTGTGAATGAGAGAATGTGAAAAGAACAACAAAAGCTGCAGGACAGTGTGGGTTTAGCCACTGCTAATTAATTTCTTCTTTCTGGCTATAATAATGATCCAATCGGATCCCAATTTGTTGATCTGATAGATATGGCCATTCCCTACAGAATGGCGTTTTTAGTTTTCTTTTATCTTTAAAATTGTTGATTTGGGAGGTTTTCCCCCTTTTGCGGGGGCGGAATGGGGCGGGGCACATTTTTTAAATACACTTGTAACAGTGTGAGCATACAGAAGTCTGGATGCAAAATTTGGTGGCTCTAGCTTTTATAGTCTCTGAGATACAGGTGCTCAACAAGATGGACGGACAGACGGACGGACAGACGGACAGACAGACAGGGCTCAATCGACTCGGCTATTCATGGTGATCAAGAATATATACACTTTATGGGGTCGGAAACGATTCCTTCTGTGTGTTACATACATTAACTTTGTGCACAAATACAATATACCCTATTTACTCTTCGAGTACCGGGTATAAAGCAAATATAAGCTGCGTGAGGGGGTGGGCGTGGTTAAAAATCGGCAGAGGGACGGCAGAGGCAGAGGCCGAGTGAAGCAGAGTGTGAATGCGAGAATGTGAAAAGAACAACAAAAGCTGCAGGACAATGATCAAATCGGATCCCAGTTTGGTGTTCTGATAGATATGGCCATTCCGTTCAGAATGGCGTTAGCACCCACACTGCAGGACAGTGTGGGTTTAGCCACTGCTTATTAATTTCTTCTTTCTGGCTATAATAATGATCCAATCGGATCCCAATTCGGTGATCTGATAGATATGGCCATTCCCTCCAGAATGGCGTTAGCAGGACAGCTGCAGGACAGTGTGGGTTTACCCACTGCTAATTAATTTCTTCGTTTTGGCTATATTAATGATCCAATCATATCCCAATTCAGTGATATGATAGATATGGCTATTCCCTACAGAATGGCGTTTTTAGTTTTCTTTTATCTTTAAAATTGTAGATTTAGGAGGGTTTCGCCCTTTTGCGGTGGCGGAAGGCGCGGGGCACATTTTTTAAATACACTTGTTACAGTGTGAGCATACAGAAGTCTGGATGCAACATTTTGTGGCTCTTGCTTTTATAGTCTCTGAGATCCAGGTGCTCAACAAGACGGACGGACAGACAGACATGGCTCAATCGACTCGGCTATTGATGGTGATCAATAATATATACACTTTATGGGGTCGGAAATGATTCCCTCCGTGTGTTACATACATTAACTTTGCGCACAAATACAATATACCCTATTTACTCTTCGAGTACCGGGTATAAAAAAAATATAAGCTGCGTGAGGGGGTGGGGGGGGTGGTTAAAAATCGGCAGAGGCAGAGGGACGGCAGAGGCAGAGGCCGAGTGAAGCAGAGTGTGAATGCGAGAATGTGAAAAGAACAACAAAAGCTGCAGGACAGTGTGGGTTTAGCCACTGCTAATTATTTTCTTCTTTCTGGCTATAATAATGATCAAATCGGATCCCAATTTGGTGATCTGATAGATATGGCCATTCCGTACAGAATGGCGTTAGCAGGACAGCTGCAGGACAGTGTGGGTTTAGCCACTGCTAATTAATTTCTTCTTTCTGGCTATAATAATGATCCAATCGGATCCCAATTCGGTGATCTGATAGATATGGCCATTCCCTACAGAATGGCGTTAGCAGGACAGCTGCAGGACAGTGTGGGTTTAGCCACTGCTAATTAATTTCTTCGTTTTGGCTATAATAATGATCCAATCATATCCCAATTCAGTGATCTGATAGATATGGCCATTCCCTACAGAATGGCGTTTTTAGTTTTCTTTTATCTTTAAAATTGTAGATTTGGGAGGTTTTCGCCCTCTTGCGGGGCGGAATGGGGCGGGGCACATTTTTTAAATACACGTGTAACAGTGTGAGCATACAGAAGTCTGGATGCAAAATTTGGTGGCTCTAGCTTTTATAGTCTCTGAGATTCAGGTGCTCAACAAGATGGACGGACAGACGGACGGACAGACGGACAGACAGACAGGGCTCAATCGACTCGGCTATTCATGGTGATCAAGAATATATACACTTTATGGGGTCGGAAACGATTCCTTCTGTGTGTTACATACATT
This sequence comes from Drosophila guanche, assembly GCF_900245975.1. NCBI lineage: Eukaryota > Metazoa > Arthropoda > Insecta > Diptera > Drosophilidae > Drosophila > Drosophila guanche. The sequence continues at coordinate 3,528 of NW_022995766.1, forward strand.
AACTTTGTGCACAAATACAATATACCCTATTTACTCTTCGAGTACCGGGTATAAAGCAAATATAAGCTGCGTGAGGGGGTGGGCGTGGTTAAAAATCTGCAGAGGGACGGCAGAGGCAGAGGCCGAGTGAAGCAGAGTGTAAATGAGAGAATGTGAAAAAAACAACAAAAGCTGCAGGACAGTGTGGGTTTAGCCACTGCTAATTAATTTCTTCTTTCTGGCTATAATAATGATCCAATCGGATCTTAATTTATTGATCTGATAGATATGGCCATTCCCTACAGAATGGCGTTTTTAGTTTTCTTCTATCTTTAAAATTGTAGATTTGGGAGGTTTTCGCCCTTTTGGGGGGCGGAATGGGGCGGGGCACATTTTTTAAATACACTTGTAACAGTGTGAGCATAAAGAAGTCTGGATGTAAAATTTGGTGGCTCTAGCTTTTATAGTCTCTGAGATTCAGGTGCTCAACAAGACGGACGGACAGACGGACAGACAGACAGGGCTCAATCGACTCGGCTATTGATGGTGATCAAAAATATATACACTTTATTGGGTCGGAAACGATTCCTTCCGTGTGTTACATACATTAACTTTGTGCACAAATACAATATACCCTATTTACTCTTCGAGTACCGGGTATAAAGCAAATATAAGCTGCGTGAGGGGGTGGGCGTGGTTAAAAATCTGCAGAGGGACGGCAGAGGCAGAGGCCGAGTGAAGCAGAGTGTGAATGCGAGAATGTGAAAAGAACAACAAAAGCTGCAGGACAGTGTGGGTTTAGCCACTTATTCTGGACGTTGATATGCATTGACTGCACCATCAAGTGGCCCATGCGACACCAAGCCAAAGCCTGTTACGCGCGGAACCTAGCAGAACGCAGCCCTCCTCCCGCCCAACCGACCGAGGGGCACTGCCGCATGACGCGCGGCGCGATTAACCGAACCGGTCGCGAGCATGCAGGAAAGATAGATGTTAGGCTAATATTCGAGGAAAATTAGATCTAATCATAACTAGACTAAGCTAAGCTATAGCTAAGCAAGCAGAAATTACCAAAATCAGAAACAAGACAAAACTAAAATGAAACTAACTACGGGAGAGGTAGGCTAGTATAAGAGATTTAAGAAGAGGAAGGGAGTTAGTTGAGGATATAATGTGGTAGAGGGAATTATAATCCGAGCATAAAACCCTAAAGGGTTCGTGTGAGGCATAATTCGATCTACATAGTGGAAGGAACAAAGGAATAAAGTTTCTAGTGGGTCTAATGGGAATCGTAAAGTTTATGCGGCTCAGCAAGTCAGGGCTGTCTACATCCCCCTTGATCAAGTTGTGCATAAAAATTACACCAAGCATTTTTCTACGACTAACTAAGGATGGAAGATTTATTAAAAGAAGTCTACTACGGTAGGATGGCAGTCTCACAGTTGCATCCCAGTTGAGGCCCCGTAGGGCAAATAATAAAAAGTTTTTCTGTACTGATTCAATACGGTCCTGATGTATGTTGTACTGAGGGCACCATACACATGAGCCGTATTCTAAAATCGGACGAACAAGCGAGATATAGAGAGTCTTCGTTATATAGGGGTCCTCAAATTCCTTTGACCACCTCTTTATAAACCCAAGCACACCCATGGCTTTATTTACCATGGTAGAAATGTGTTCAGAAAACTTTAACTTTGGGTCTAGTTTAACACCTAGATCATCAACCAATGTAATTCTCTCAAGAGAACTACCGCAGAGGGTGTAAGGAGCCAGGAAGGGGCTGGAGCGACAAAAAGTCATAACATTGCACTTCGAGGCATTAAGTTGTAACATATTTGCACAGCACCATGACTGAAAGCTATTGAGATCAGATTGCAAACGAGAGTGAAATGAAATGTCCTTATACTGGACACAGAGTTTAACATCATCCGCATACATAAGTACTCGAGAATTTGTTAATACAGAAGGCAGGTCATTAATAAAGAGTGTGAAAAGTAAGGGGCCTAAATGGCTACCCTGTGGTACTCCAGAAGTAACCATAACAGGTAAAGATACGGAGTTTTTGAAAAGGACCCTTTGAGACCTAGAACACAGGTAGCTAGAAATCCATCTCAACAGATTGGGCGGAAACCCTAGAAGGTTGAGCTTTTGTGCAAGAAGAGAATGGTTTACGGAATCGAATGCCTTACTGAAGTCAGTGTAAATAACATCCGTCTGCAAGTTACTTTGGAAGCCTTTAATTACAAAGGAGGTGAACTCTAAAAGATTAGTGGTTGTTGATCGTCGCCGTATAAATCCGTGCTGAGCTGGAGATATAAGTGATTTGCAGAGATGCTGCAAGTGCGGAGTTAAAAGTTTCTCGAACATTTTAGGAATAGCGGATAACTTAGATATACCTCTATAGTTTTTAGCGTCAGACTTGCTACCTTTCTTATGGAGAGGAATTATAAAGGATTCCTTCCAGATGGGGGGAAAGCTAGAAGAATGGATAGATAGAGTGAATAGTTTAAGCAAAGGTCCGCAGAGAGACTCGGCACAGTACCTGAGTACACAGCCGGGAACTCCGTCAGGGCCCGGTGAGAATACCGGCTTAACTAATTGAAGTTCATGAAGTAAGGAGCCTTCATTTAACAAAGGGCAGAAAATGCCATTCGACCTTGGTAAACTATATGGATACATATGACCTGGGTAGCTTTCCTGGGAATAGGTGGTTTGAAAAAATTGTGCAAAAAGATCGGCGATTGCCTGATCATTGTTTGCCGACATATTCAAAAATGATAGCGAGGATGGATGTGCGGACGTTCTACGCTTACTGTTTACGAAGCTGTAAAACTGTTTAGGGTCCTTTGAAAAACGTATCCTGCATCGAAGGAGGTAGTTCCTATAGCATTGAGCATTAAGAACAGTGAAATTTGACCGAGCTATTAAGTAATTAGAAAGAGAAGAGGGAGAACCAACTTCTTGAGATTTTTTAAATAGTCTTGATTTTAGATTTTTTAGACTGGATAACTCTTTGGTGAACCAAGGAGGTTTCGCAGATCTAGTCGGACATGAAAGTGGGACACACGTGTCAAAAATTGTGTCAAGTACATTATAAAAAATGTTTGTGCCTTCAATGACGTCACTGCACAAGTACAGAGCGGACCAATCAAAATTTCGAATTAAGTTATTGAGCTTCGTAAACTCGGCTTTACGAAAGCAGCGGACGCGTTCAGATAGCCTACCCACACGATCCGATACAGTAGGTCCAATATCTATCGACACTTCGAAAGTAGGATGATAGCAGTCTTCAGGTATAGTGAGCGGGAGTGCTCGTGTTAACAACGCTACGGTCGGATCCGAGACAAAGCACAGATCAAGCAATCGACCCAAGGAGTTTTTTACATGGTTGACTTGAGACAGGGACAGGTCTAATAAGCCATCAATAAACTCATGTCGTGACATGGGCACAAGGTTGTTTGACTCGTTAACCGAAGACCAGACAGTACCTGGCAGGTTGAAATCCCCAAGAACTATTAAATGGTCTTAATCTGATAGCGAGGAAGAAACAGTTTTTAAGGCAGACAAATGCTGCTCGTATATTAGTACATCCGAAGACGGTGGAATATACGAGCAAGTGACATAAATAGACTGGCCGGGAAGAATCAGTCTAACACAGAGGAATTCCAGGTCTTGTGAGACCTGGACTATGAAAAGTTCCGACGTAAAGTTAGAGTTTACTGCAATCAGAACCCCTCCTCCACGTCGAGACGAACGATCATTCCTATAAATTGTGTACCGATCTGCCAAAACTTCGGAACTAAGAATGTCTGGCTTTAACCAGGTTTCGGTAAAAACAATATCATGGGATGAAAATGTGAAACTATCCATAAAAAGAGTGCTCAGCTTACTACGTAAGCCGCGAGCATTTTGATAGGCTACAAAGAGGGATGTTAGTTTTTTGACTGCAAGGAATTGCAGTGGGAAGAGAGGAATGGAGCAGAGGAGGAAGGACCACTGGCCTCACTACTAGGAAGAGTTATGGGGGGCCTATTTTTCTTCTTAGCCTTAAACTCTTTCA
>NW_022995766.1:9500-21646 GCF_900245975.1 Drosophila guanche
AGCGCAGCGGCAGCTAAAACAGTGAGCGCACGCCACTGCACAGAAAGTATTGAGAGCGAGAGAGGGAGAACAGTTACTCGAGCTATAGAGTGAAAGACAGAAGCGCAACTACAAGAGAGAGCGGTTAATAGTGAGGGCGTACTTACAACAAGAAAAAGCACAAACACACAACTAACCGACGCACAAATTAATACGATTTGAATTTTAAACAAAATAATAGGCATGCACTCGCGTATTAAGATAGTTAAGAAAAGCGGCAAGCTATTCAATAATTATAGAAGAATTATTTCGAAATAAAACCCGGTGTTTATTCAAAAATATAAAGGAAAATACGGAGCGCAAAACAAAAACACGTCTGGTCACTACAAAAGAGAACGCACGCCAATTAATTACTGCTAATTAATTTCTTCGTTTTGGCTATAATAATGATCCAATCATATCCCAATTCAGTGATCTGATAGATATGGCCATTCCCTACAGAATGGCGTTTTTAGTTTTCTTTTATCTTTAAAATTGTAGATTTAGGAGTGTTTCGCCCTTTTGCGGGGGCGGAAGGGGAGCGGCACATTTTTTAAATACACTTGTAACAATGTGAGCATACAGAAGTCTGGATGGAAATTTTTGTGGCTCTAGCTTTTATAGTCTCTGAGATCCAGGTGCTCAACAAGACGGACGGACAGACGGACAGACAGACATGGCTCAATCGACTCGGCTATTGATGGTGATCAATAATATATACACTTTATGGGGTCGGAAATGATTCCTTCCGTGTGTTACATACATTAACTTTGTGCACAAATACAATATACCTTATTTACTCTTCGAGTACCGGGTATAAAACAAATATAGGCTGCGTGAGGGGGCAGGGGGGTGGTTAGAAATCGGCAGAGGCAGAGGGACGGCAGAGGCAGAGGCCGAGTGAAGCAGAGTGTGAATGCGAGAATGTGAAAAGAACTACAAAAGCTGCAGGACAGTGTGGGTTTAGCCACTGCTAATTAATTTTTTCTTTCTGGCTATAATAATGATCAAATCGGATCCCAATTTGGTGATCTGATAGATATGGCCATTCCGTACAGAATGGCGTTAGCAGGACAGCTGCAGGACAGTGTGGGTTTAGCCACTGCTAATTAATTTCTTCTTTCTGGCTATAATAATGATCCAATCGGATCCCAATTCGGTGATCTGATAGATATGGCCATTCCCTACAGAATGGCGTTAGCAGGACAGCTGCAGGACAGTGTGGGTTTAGCCACTGCTAATTAATTTCTTCGTTTTGGCTATAATAATGATCCAATCGGATCCCAATTTGGTGATCTGATAGATATGGCCATTCCCTACAGAATGGCGTTAGCAGGACAGCTGCAGGACAGTGTGGGTTTAGCCACTGCTAATTAATTTCTTCGTTTTGGCTATAATAATGATCCAATCATATCCCAATTCAGTGATCTGATAGATATGGCCATTCCCTACAGAATGGCGTTTTTAGTTTTCTTTTATCTTTAAAATTGTAGATTTAGGAGGGTTTCGCCCTTTTACGGTGGCGGAAGGCGCGGGGCACATTTTTTAAATACACTTGTTACAGTGTGAGCATACAGAAGTCTGGATGCAAAATTTTGTGGCTCTAGCTTTTATAGTCTCTGAGATCCAGGTGCTCAACAAGACGGACGGACAGACGGACAGACAGACATGGCTCAATCGACTCGGCTATTGATGGTGATCAATAATATATACACTTTATGGGGTCGGAAATGATTCCTTCCGTGTATTACATATATTAACTTTGCGCACAAATACAATATACCCTATTTACTCTTCGAGTACCGGGTATAAAACAAATATAAGCTGCGTGAGGGGGTGGGGGGGTGGTTAAAAATCGGCAGAGGCAGAGGGACGGCAGAGGCAGAGGCCGAGTGAAGCAGAGTGTGAATGAGAGAATGTGAAAAGAACAACAAAAGCTGCAGGACAGTGTGGGTTCAGCCACTGCTAATTAATTTCTTCTTTCTGGCTATAATAATGATCCAATCGGATCCCAATTTGGGGATCTGATAGATATGGCCTTCCCTACGGAATGGCGTTTTTAGTTTTCTTTTATCTTTAAAATTGTAGATTTGGTAGGTTTTCGCCCTTTTGCGGGGGCGGAAGGGGAGCGGCACATATTTTAAATACACTTGTAACAGTGTGAGCATACAGAAGTCTGGATGGAAAATTTTGTGGCTCTAGCTTTTATAGTCTCTGAGATCCAGGTGCTCAACAAGACGGACGGACAGACGGACAGACAGACATGGCTCAATCGACTTGGCTATTGATGGTGATCAATAATATATGCACTTTATGGGGTCGGAAACGATTCCTTCTGTGTGTTACATACATTAACTTTGTGCACAAATACAATATACCCTATTTACTCTTCGAGTACCGGGTATAAAACAAATATAAGCTGCGTAAAAGGGTGGGGTTGTTAAAAATCGGCAGAGGCAGAAGGACGGCAGAGGCAGAGGCCGAGTGAAGCAGAGTGTGAATGAGAGAATGTGAAAAGAACAACAAAAGCTGCAGGACAGTGTGGGTTTAGCCACTGCTAATTAATTTCTTCTTTCTGGCTATAATAAAGATCCAATCGGATCCCAATTTGGTGATCTGATAGATATGGCCACTCCCTACGGAATGGCGTTTTTAGTTTTCTTTTATCTTTAAAATTGTAGATTTGGGAGGTTTTCGCCCTTTTGCGGGGGCGGAAGGGGAGCGGCACATATTTTAAATACACTTGTAACAGTGTGAGCATACAGAAGTCTGGATGGAAAATTTTGTGGCTCTAGCTTTTATAGTCTCTGAGATCCAGGTGCTCAACAAGACGGACGGACAGACGGACAGACAGACATGGCTCAATCGACTCGGCTATTGATGGTGATCAATAATATATGCACTTTATGGGGTCGGAAACGATTCCTTCTGTGTGTTACATACATTAACTTTGTGCACAAATACAATATACCCTATTTACTCTTCGAGTACCGGGTATAAAACAAATATAAGCTGCGTAAAAGGGTGGGGTTGTTAAAAATCGGCAGAGGCAGAAGGACGGCAGAGGCAGAGGCCGACTGAAGCAGAGTGTGAATGAGAGAATGTGAAAAGAACAACAAAAGCTGCAGGACAGTGTGGGTTTAGCCACTGCTAATTAATTTCTTCTTTCTGGCTATAATAAAGATCCAATCGGATCCCAATTTGGTGATCTGATAGATATGGCCACTCCCTACGGAATGGCGTTTTTAGTTTTCTTTTATCTTTAAAATTGTAGATTTGGGAGGTTTTCGCCCTTTTGCGGGGGCGGAAGGGGAGCGGCACATATTTTAAATACACTTGTAACAGTGTGAGCATACAGAAGTCTGGATGGAAAATTTTGTGGCTCTAGCTTTTATAGTCTCTGAGATCCAGGTGCTCAACAAGACGGACGGACGGACAGACGGGCAGACAGACATGGCTCAATCGACTCGGCTATTGATGGTGATCAATAATATATGCACTTTATGGGGTCGGAAATGATTCCTTCCGTGTGTTACATACATTAACTTTGCGCACAAATACAATATACCCTATTTACTCTTCGAGTACCGGGTATAAAACAAATATAAGTTGCGTGAGGGGGTGAGGGGGTGGGTAAAAATCGGCAGAGGCAGAGGGACGGCAGAGGCAGAGGGACGGCAGAGGCAGAGGCCGAGTGAAGCAGAGTGTGAATGCGAGAATGTGAAAAGACCAACAAAAGCTGCAGGACAGTGTGGGTTTAGCCACTGCTAATTAATTTCTTCTTTCTGGCTATAATAATGATCCAATCGGATCCCAATTTGGTGATCAGATAGATATGGCCATTCCCTACAGAATGGCGTTTTTAGTTTTCTTTTATCTTTAAAATTGTAGATTTGGGGGGTTTTCGCCCTTTTCCCTACGGAATGGCGTTTTTAGTTTTATTTTATCTTTAAAATTGTAGATTTGGGAGGTTTTCGCCCTTTTGCGGGGGCGGAAGGGGGCGGGGCACATTTTTTAAATACACTTGTAACAGTGTGAGCATACAGAAGTCTGGATGCAACATTTTGTGGCTCTAGCTCAGGAAAGCCGTTCTCTTTCGTAGTGACCAGACGTGTTTTTGTTTTGCCCTCCGTAATTTCCTTTATATTTTGGATAAACACCGGGTTTTTTCGAAATAATTTTTCTATAATTATTGAATAGCTTGCCGCTTTTCTTAACTATCCTAATACGCGAGTGCATGCCTATTATTTTGTTTAAAATTAAAATCGTATTCATTTGTGCGTCGGTTAGTTGTGTGTTTGTGCTTTTTCTTGTTGTAAGTACGCCCTCACTATTAACCGCTCTCTCTTGTAGTTGCGCTTCTGTCTTTCACTCTATAGTTTGAGTAACTGTTCTCCCTCTCTCGCTCTCAATACTTTCTGTGCAGTGGCGTGCGCGCAAGGGCACCGACAACTGCTGGTGATCAAGTTTCGGCTTCCGAATCGATCATCTCGGAGAACATGCAGCCAGTTAGTACTGTAGCGTCCGTGTCTGTCGAGTCCGTTCCAAAGCCCATCCCAAGATAAAGCTAGGGTGGTCAATTATTTGCAGGGCCTGGTGGCCTATAACGGCAGTGTCCATGGTCTAGACACCACGGTTTTGGAGAGGTGGGAGTCCCACCAAAGCGGCAAGTTTTTGTCTCTCGGCTTGCCCCTGACCTCACATCTAATGATGTAACTGCTTTTATACAAAGCAAAATAAAAGCCGTTGGCTTAAAGGAAAAGTTTAATTTCTCTTATGCCAGGGAAATATCCTCTTTCAAGATTAGCGTGTCTCCAACTCATTTCGAGACCATTTGCTCTTCCAAATTTTGGCCAGAGCACCTGGTTGTGAAAGAGTTTAAGGCTAAGAAGAAAAATAGTCCCCCCATAACTCTTCCTAGTAGTGAGGCCAGTGGTCCTTCCTCCTCTGCTCCATTCCTCTCTTCCCACTGCAGTCAAAAAACTAACATCCGTCTTTGTAGCCTATCAAAATGCTCGCGGCTTACGTAGTAAGCTGAGCACTCTTTTTATGGATAGTTTCACATTTTCATCCCATGTTATTGTTTTTACCGAAATCTGGTTAAAGCCAGACATTCTTAGTTCCGAAGTTTTGGCAGATCGGTACACAATTTATAGGAATGATCGTTCGTCTCGACGTGGAGGAGGGGTTCTGATTGCAGTAAACTCTAACTTTACGTCGGAACTTTTCATAGTCCAGGTCTCACAAGACCTGCAATTCCTCTGTGTTAGACTGATTCTTCCCGGCCAGTCTATTTATGTCACTTGCTCGTATATTCCACCGTCTTCGGATGTACTAATATACGAGCAGCATTTGTCTGCCTTAAAAACTGTTTCTTCCTCGCTATCAGATAAAGACCATTTAATAGTTCTTGGGGATTTCAACCTGCCAGGTACTGTCTGGTCTTCGGTTAACGAGTCAAACAACCTTGTGCCCATGTCACGACATGAGTTTATTGATGGCTTATTAGACCTGTCCCTGTCTCAAGTCAACCATGTAAAAAACTCCTTGGGTCGATTGCTTGATCTGTGCTTTGTCTCGGATCCGACCGTAGCGTTGTTAACACGAGCACTCCCGCTCACTATACCTGAAGACTGCTATCATCCTACTTTCGAAGTGTCGATAGATATTGGACCTACTGTATCGGATCGTGCGGGTAGGCTATCTGAACGCGTCCGCTGTTTTCGTAAAGCCGAGGTTACGAAGCTCAATAACTTAATTAGGGCTTTTGATTGGTCCGCTCTGTACTCGTGCACTGACGTCATTGCAGGCACAAACATTTTTTACAATGTACTTGACACAATTTTTGACACGTGTGTCCCACTTTCATGTCCGACTAGATCTGCGAAACCTCCTTGGTTCACCAAAGAGTTATCCAGTCTAAAAAATCTAAAATCAAGACTATTTAAAAAATCTCAAGAAGTTGGTTCTCCCTCTTCTCTTTCTAATTACTTAATAGCTCGGTCAAATTTCACTGTTCTTAATGCTCAATGCTATAGGAACTACCTCCTTCGATGCAGGATACGTTTTTCACAGGACCCTAAACAGTTTTACAGCTTTGTAAACAGTAAGCGTAGAACGTCCGCACATCCATCCTCGCTATNTTTAATAGTTCTTGGGGATTTCAACCTGCCAGGTACTGTCTGGTCTTCGGTTAACGAGTCAAACAACCTTGTGCCCATGTCACGACATGAGTTTATTGATGGCTTATTAGACCTGTCCCTGTCTCAAGTCAACCATGTAAAAAACTCCTTGGGTCGATTGCTTGATCTGTGCTTTGTCTCGGATCCGACCGTAGCGTTGTTAACACGAGCACTCCCGCTCACTATACCTGAAGACTGCTATCATCCTACTTTCGAAGTGTCGATAGATATTGGACCTACTGTATCGGATCGTGCGGGTAGGCTATCTGAACGCGTCCGCTGCTTTCGTAAAGCCGAGTTTACGAAGCTCAATAACTTAATTCGAAATTTTGATTGGTCCGCTCTGTACTTGTGCAGTGACGTCATTGAAGGCACAAACATTTTTTATAATGTACTTGACACAATTTTTGACACGTGTGTCCCACTTTCATGTCCGACTAGATCTGCGAAACCTCCTTGGTTCACCAAAGAGTTATCCAGTCTATAAAATCTAAAATCAAGACTATTTAAAAAATCTCAAGAAGTTGGTTCTCCCTCTTCTCTTTCTAATTACTTAATAGCTCGGTCAAACTTCACTGTTCTTAATGCTCAATGCTATAGGAACTACCTCCTTCGATGCAGGATACGTTTTTCAAAGGACCCTAAACAGTTTTACAGCTTCGTAAACAGTAAGCGTAGAACGTCCGCACATCCATCCTCGCTATCATTTTTGAATATTTCGGCAAACAATGATCAGGCAATCGCCGATCTTTTTGCAACATTTTTTCAAACAACCTATTCATAGCAAAGCTACCAGGTCATATGTATCCATATAGTTTACCAAGGTCGAATGGCATTTTCTGTCCTTTGTTTAATGAAGGCTCCTTACTTCATGAACTTAAATTAGTTAAGCCGGTATTTTCACCGGGCCCTGACGGAGTTCCCGGCTGTGTACTCAGGTACTGTGCCGAGTCTCTGTGCGGACCTTTGCTTAAACTATTCACTCTATCTATCCATTCTTCTAGCTTTCCCCCCATCTGGAAGGAATCCTTTATAATTCCTCTCCATAAAAAAGGTAGCAAGTCTGACGTTAAAAACTATAGAGGTTTATCTAAGTTATCCGCTATTCCTAAAATGTTCGAGAAACTTTTAACTCCGCTCTTACAGCATCTCTGCATATCACTTATATCTCCAGCTCAGCACGGATTTATACGGCGACGATCAACAACCACTAATCTTTTAGAGTTCACCTCCTTTGTAATTAAAGGTTTCCAAAGTAACTTGCAGACGGATGTTATTTACACTGACTTCAGTAAGGCATTCGATTCCGTAAACCATTCTCTTCTTGCACAAAAGCTCAACCTTCTAGGGTTTCCGCCCAATCTGTTGAGATGGATTTCTAGCTACCTGTGTTCTAGGTCTCAAAGGGTCCTTTTCAAAAACTCCGTATCTTTACCTGTTATGGTTACTTCTGGAGTACCACAGGGTAGCCATTTAGGCCCCTTACTTTTCACACTCTTTATTAATGACCTGCCTTCTGTATTAACAAATTCTCGAGTACTTATGTATGCGGATGATGTTAAACTCTGTGTCCAGTATAAGGACATTTCATTTCACTCTCGTTTGCAATCTGATCTCAATAGCTTTCAGTCATGGTGCTGTGCAAATATGTTACAACTTAATTCCTCGAAGTGCAATGTTATGACTTTTTATCGCTCCAGCCCCTTCCTGGCTCCTTACACCCTCTGCGGTAGTTCTCTTGAGAGAATTACATTGGTTGATGATCTAGGTGTTAAACTAGACCCAAAGTTAAAGTTTTCTGAACACATTTCTACCATGGTAAATAAAGCCATGGGTGTGCTTGGGTTTTTTAAAGAGGTGGTCAAAGGAATTTGAGGACCCCTATATAACGAAGACTCTCTATATCTCGCTTGTTCGTCCGATTTTAGAATACGGCTCATGTGTATGGTGCCCTCAGTACAACATACATCAGGACCGTATTGAATCAGTACAGAAAAACTTTTTATTATTTGCCCTACGGGGCCTCAACTGGGATGCAACTGTGAGACTGCCATCCTACCGTAGTAGACTTCTTTTAATAAATCTTCCATCCTTAGTTAGTCGTAGAAAAATGCTTGGTGTAATTTGTATGCACAACTTGATCAAGGGGGATGTAGACAGCCCTGACTTGCTGAGCCGCATAAACTTTACGATGGCTAAAAATCGGCAGAGGCAGAGGGACGGCAGAGGCAGAGGCCGAGTGAAGCAGAGTGTGAATGAGAGAATGTGAAAAGAACAACAAAAGCTGCAGGACAGTGTGGGTTCAGCCACTGCTAATTAATTTCTTCTTTCTGACTATAATAATGATCCAATCGCATCCCAATCAGGTGATCTGATAGATATGGCCATTCCCTACAGAATGCCTTTTTAGTTTTCTTTTATCTTTAAAATTGTAGATATGGGAGGTTTTCGCCCTTTCGCGGGGGCGGAACGGGGCGGGGCACATTTTTTAAATACACTTGGAACAGTGTGAGCATACAGAAGTCTGGATGGAAAATTTTGTGGCTCTAGCTTTTATAGTCTCTGAGATCCAGGTGCTCAACAAGACGGACGGACGGAGGGACAGACGGACGGACAGACGGACAGACAGACATGGTTCAATCGACTCGGCTATTGGTGGTGATCAATAATATATGCAATTTATGGGGTCGGAAACGATTCCTTCTGTGTGTTACATACATTAACTTTGTGCACAAATCCAATATACCCTATTTACTCTTCAAGTACCGGGTATAAAACAAATATAAGCTGCGTGAGGGGGGGTGGCTAAAAATCGGCAGAGGCAGAGGGACGGCAGAGGCAGAGGCCGAGTGAAGCAGAGTGTGAATGAGATAATGTGAAAAGAACAACAAAAGCTGCAGGACAGTGTGGGTTAAGCCACTGCTAATTAATTTCTTCTTTCTGGCTATAATAATGATCCAATCATATCCCAATTCAGTGATCTGATAGATATGGCCATTCCCAACAGAATGGCGTTTTTAGTTTTCTTTTATCTTTAAAATTGTAGATTTTGGAGGTTTTCGCCCTTTTCCCTACGGAATGGCGTTTTTAGTTTTCTTTTATCTTTAAAATTGGAGATTTGGGAGGTTTTCGCCCTTTTGCGGTGCCGGAAGGGGACGGGGCTCATTTTTTAAATACACTTGTAACAGTGTGAGCATACAGAAATCTGGATGCAAAATTTGGTGCCTCTAGCTTTTATAGTCTCTGAGATTCAGGTGCTCAACAAGACGGACGGACAGACGGACAGACGGACGGACAGACAGACAGGGCTCAATCGACTCGGCTATTCATGGTGATCAAGAATATATACACTTTATGGGGTCGGAAACGATTCCTTCTGTGTGTTACATACATTAACTTTGTGCACAAATCCAATATACCCTATTTACTCTTCAAGTTCCGGGTATAAAACAAATATAAGTTGCGGGAGGGGGGGTGTCTAAAAATCGGCAGAGGCAGAGGGACGGCAGAGTCAGAGGCAGAGGCCGAGTGAAGCAGAGTGTGAATGAGAGAATGTGAAAAGAACAACAAAAGCTGCAGGACAGTGTGGGTTTAGCCACTGCTAATTAATTTCTTCTTTCTGGCTATAATAATGATCCAATCGCATCCCAATCTGATGATCTGATAGATATGGCCATTCCCTAAAGAATGGCGTTTTTAGTTTTCTTTTATCTTTCAAATTGAAGATTTGGGAGGTTTTCGCCCTTTTGCGGGAGCGGAAGGGGGCGGGGCACATTTTTTAAATACACTTGGAACAGTGTGAGCATACAGAAGTCTGGATGCAAAATTTGGTGGCTCTAGCTTTTATAGTCTCTGAGATTCAGCTGCTCAACAAGACGGACGGACAGACGGACAGACGGACGGACAGACGGACAGACAGACAGGGCTCAATCGACTCGGCTATTGATGGTGATCAAGAATATATACACTTTATGGGGTCGGAAACGATTCCTTCTGTGTGTTACATACATTAACGTTGTGCACAAATACAATATACCCTATTTATTCTTCGAGTACCGGGTATAAAACATATATAAGCAGGACAGCTGCAGGACAGTGTGGGTTTAGCCACTGCTAATTAATTTCTTCTTTCTGGCTTTAATAATGATCCAATCGGATCCCAATTCGGTGATCTGATAGATATGGCCATTCCCTACAGAATGGCGTTAGCAGGACAGCTGCAGGACAGTGTGGGTTTAGCCACTGCTAATTAATTTCATCTTTCTGGCTATAATAATGATCCAATCGGATCCCAATTTGGTGATCTGATAGATATGGCCATCCCCTACGGAATGGCGTTTTTAGTTTCCCTTTATCTTTCAAATTGAAGATTTGGGAGGTTTTCGCCCTTTTGCGGGGGTGGAAGGGGGCGGGGCACATTTTATAAATACACTTGGAACAGTGTGAGCATAAAGAAGTCTGGATGCAAAATTTGGTGGCTCTAGGTTTTATAGTCTCTGAGATTCAGGTGCTCAACAAGACGGACGGACAGACGGACGGACAGACGGACAGACAGACATGGCTCAATCGACTCGGCTATTGATGGTGGACGGACATTTCCATATGGAAATGATTCCTTCCGTGTGTTACATACATTAACTTTGCGCACAAATACAATAGACCCTATTTACTCTTCGAGTACCGGGTATAAAACAAATATTAGCTTCGTGAGGGGGTGGGGGGTGGTTAAAAATCGGCAGAGGCAGAGGGACGGCAGAGGCAGAGGCCGAGTGAAGCAGAGTGTGAATGCGAGAATGTGAAAAGAACAACAAAAGCTGCAGGACAGTGTGGGTTTAGCCACTGCTAATTAATTTCTTCTTTCTGGCTATAATAATGATCCAATCGGATCCCAATTTGGTGATCTGATAGATATGGCCATTCCCTACAGAATGACTTTTTAGTTTTCTTTTATCTTTAAAATTGTAGATTTGGGAGGTTTTCGCCCTTTTGCGGGGGCGGAAGGGCCGCGGCACATTTTTTAAATACACTTGTAACAGTGTGAGCATACAGAAGTCTGGATGGAAAATTTTGTGGCTCTAGCTTTTATAGTCTCTGAGATCCAGGTGCTCAACAAGACGGACGGACGGAGGGACAGACGGACGGACAGACAGACATGGCTCAATCGACTCGGCTATTGGTGGTGATCAATAATATATGCACTTTATGGGGTCGGAAACGATTCCTTCTGTGTGTTACATACATTAACTTTGTGCACAAATCCAATATACCCTATTTAGTCTTCGAGTACCGGGTATAAAACAAATATAAGCTGTGTAAGAGGGGTGGGGGGTGGGTACAAATCGGTAGAGGCAGAGGGACGGCAGAGGCAGAGGTCGAGTGAAGCAGAGTGTGAATGAGAGAATGTGAAAAGAACAACAAAAGCTGCAGGACAGTGTGGGGTTAGGCACTGCTAATTAATTTCTTCTTTCTGACTATAATAATGATCCAATCGAATCCCAATCTGATGATCTGATAGATATGGCCATTCCCTACAGAATGGCGTTTTTAGTTTTCTTTTATCTTTCAAATTGAAGATTTGGGAGGTTTTCGCCCTTTTGCGGGAGCGGAAGGGGGCGGGGCACATTTTTTAAATACACTTGGAACAGTGTGAGCATACAGAAGTCTGGATGCAAAATTTGGTGGCTCTAGCTTTTATAGTCT
Source organism: Drosophila guanche (assembly GCF_900245975.1). Taxonomy (NCBI): domain Eukaryota; kingdom Metazoa; phylum Arthropoda; class Insecta; order Diptera; family Drosophilidae; genus Drosophila; species Drosophila guanche. Next base: position 21,401 of record NW_022995766.1, read on the forward strand.
CTGAGATTCAGGTGCTCAACAAGACGGACGGACAGACGGACGGACAGACGGACAGACAGACAGGGCTCAATCGACTCGGCTATTGATGGTGATCAAGAATATATACACTTTATGGGGTCGGAAACGATTCCTTCTGTGTGTTACATACATTAACTTTGTGCACAAATACAATATACCCTATTTACTCTTCGAGTACCGGGTATAAAACAAATATAAGCTGCGTGAGGGGGGGGGGGGGGGGGGGGG
>NW_022995766.1:25279-26935 GCF_900245975.1 Drosophila guanche
CAACAAAAGCTGCAGGACAGTGTGGGTTTAGCCACTGCTAATTAATTTCTTCTTTCTGGCTATAATAATGATCCAATCGGATCCCAATTTGGTGATCTGATAGATATGGCCATTCCCTACAGAATGACTTTTTAGTTTTCTTTTATCTTTAAAATTGTAGATTTGGGAGGTTTTCGCCCTTTTGCGGGGGCGGAAGGGGGCGGGGCACATTTTTTAAATACACTTGTAACAGTGTGAGCATACAGAAGTCTGGATGGAAAATTTTGTGGCTCTAGCTTTTATAGTCTCTGAGATCCAGGTGCTCAACAAGACGGACGGACGGAGGGACAGACGGACGGACAGACAGACATGCCTCAATCGACGCGGCTATTGGTGGTGATCAATAATATATGCACTTTATGGGGTCGGAAACGATTCCTTCTGTGTGTTACATACATTAACTTTGTGCACAAATCCAATATACCCTATTTAGTCTTCGAGTACCGGGTATAAAACAAATATAAGCTGCATGAGGGGGTGGGGGTGGTTAAAAATCGGTAGAGGCAGAGGGACGGCACAGGCAGAGGCCGAGTGAAGCAGAGTGTGAATGCGAGAATGTGTAAAGAACAACAAAAGCTGCAGGACAGTGTGGGTAATTAATTTCTTCTTTCTGGCTATAATAATGATCAAATCGGATCCCAATTTGGTGATCTGATAGATATGGCCATTCCGTACAGAATGGCGTTAGAAGGACAGCTGCAGGACAGTGTGGGTTTAGCCACTGCTANTAAAAGTCGGCAGAGGCAGAGGGACGGCAGAGGCAGAGGCCGAGTGAAGCAGAGTGTGAATGCGAGAATGTGTAAAGAACAACAAAAGCTGCAGGACAGTGTGGGTAATTAATTTCTTCTTTCTGGCTATAATAATGATCAAATCGGATCCCAATTTGGTGATCTGATAGATATGGCCATTCCGTACAGAATGGCGTTAGAAGGACAGCTGCAGGACAGTGTGGGTTTAGCCACTGCTAATTAATTTCTTCTTTTTGGCTATAATAATGATCCAATCGGATCCCAATTCGGTGATCTGATAGATATGGCCATTCCCTACAGAATGGCGTTATCAGGACAGCTGCAGAGTGTGAATGAGAGAATGTGAAAAGAACAACAAAAGCTGCAGGACAGTGTGGGTTTAGCCACTGCTAATTAATTTCTTCTTTCTGGCTATAATAATGATCCAATCATATCCCAATTTGGTGATCTGATAGATATGGCCATTCCCTACGGAATGGCGTTTTTAGTTTTCTTTTATCTTCAAAATTGTATTTTAGGAGGTTTTCGCCCTTTTGCGGTGGCGGAAGGGGGCGGGGCTCATTTTTTAAATACACTTGTAACAGTGTGATCATACGGAAGTCTGGATGCAAAATTTGGTGGCTCTAGCTTTTATGGTCTCTGAGATCCAGGTGCTCAACAAGACGGACGGACAGACAGACAGGGCTCAATCGACTCGGCTATTGATGGTGATCAAGAATATATACACTTTATGGGGTCGGAAACGATTCCTTCTGTGTGTTACATACATTAACTTTGTGCACAAATACAATATACCCTATTTACTCTTCGAGTACCGGGTATAAAACAAATATAAGCTGCGTGAGGGGGGGGGGGGGGGGGGGGGGAA
>NW_022995766.1:27184-68579 GCF_900245975.1 Drosophila guanche
GGAGGGGGGGGAGGGGGGGGGGGGGGGGGGGGGGGGGGGGGGGAGGGGGGGGGGGGGGGGGGGGGGGGGGGGGGGTGGTTAAAAGTCGGCAGAGGCAGAGGGACGGCAGAGGCAGAGGCCGAGTGAAGCAGAGTGTGAATGAGAGAATGTGAAAAGAACAACAAAAGCTGCAGGACAGTGTGGGTTAAGCCACTGCTAATTAATTTCTTCTTTCTGACTATATAAATGATACAATCGGATCCCAATTTGGTGATCTGATAGATATGGCCATTCCCTACGGAATGGCGTTTTTAGTTTTCTTTTATCTTTAAAAGTGTAGATTGGGGAGGTTTTCACCCTTTTCCCTACGGAATGGCGTTTTTAGTTTTCTTTTATCTTTAAAATTGTAGATTTGGGAGGTTTTCGCCCTTTTGCGGGGCGGAAGGGGGCGGGGCACATTTTTTAAATACACTTGTAACAGTGAGAGCATACAGAAGTCTGGATGCAAAATTTGGTGGCTCTAGCTTTAATGGTCTCTGAGATCCAGGTGCTCAACAAGACGGACAGACAGACAGGGCTCAATCGACTCGGCTATTGATGGTGATCAAGAATATATACACTTTATGGGGTCGGAAACGATTCCTTCTGTGTGTTACATAAATTAACTTTGTGCACAAATACAATATACCCTATTTAATCTTCGGGTATCAGATTATCCTATTGGGCTTTGAGGTGGCTCAGAGGGGGCCTAGCTGAGGCCACCGGACGGGTCGCAGGTTGCGGATAGCGAACGGCCTACCCCAGTGGGTAGGTCAGCTGCGAATAAGCGGGCATCTTAAAGAGCATCAACTAAGTTGGCTCTGAGGGAGAGTACCGAAATAAGCAGTCCCGGAAAGCCAACGGGTGTTCGCGACGCAGCAACACTGACGATGCGCTTTTGGTGCCGCCTCTCATTAAGTAGCTCACACAATCCCATCCCTACACAACACCTACCCACATCACAGCCCCAACACTCACCTCACACCGGGCCGGACTAGGGTGTCACTCGACCGTGCCAAGAGTCAGCCTGGCCTGGGGCCCGGTATAAAAACTAGCCCAGTCGTGAACGGAGAGCTCAGGGACTTGGCAGCCCCCTGTTCAAATTATGCCTTTATGGATAAACTACTAAATATTGACAACAACAAAAACAAAAACGAGAGAGGCACTCCCGAAATGCCTGCAGGGAGAAATCCCAAGCGGGAGAAGGCAACGGCCCAAAGGCTTGGCCCGATCCGCTCAGACGCAGAAAAGACCTGCACGGTGAAGGCCTCGCGTATGAATCCGGGTGGGTTACATCCTAAACCTGGGATGGGTTTAAAGCCAACACCCAAAACTGATACCATGGTAGGGCAGCTAAGCAATTTTGCGGCTGCTCAACCTTCCGGTGAAGCGGCGGGTGATGGCTTACCATCAACCAGCGCCCAAACCAAAAAATATAACTATGCCGAAAAGAGGAGTGCTGGGCACATACTCCGTCGGCAGAACGCCAGCCAGGAAGTCAGTCCAACAGCAGACTGGCTGAAGAAAATGGAATGGGCCTCGGTGGTGTTGCCCAACTTCAGTGTGGAGCCACAGAAGGTGGCCGCACAACCGAAGAGGCAGCGCTCTCAAGAGACGCCCGGACCTGCCGCGAAGCGATCCAGGGTTCTACCAAATGTATCCTTCGCGCAGATTGCCAAGGAGAGGACGCTGATAGGCATTCTCGACAAAGGCAGCGCGGAGGGGAAAAATGGGTCTTCGGTTACCTTCACCCACCTTCGCCGTGACCGGCTGGCGACGAAGCTCGAAGAGCTGTTCCTAGGGCCCGGTGGGGGCCAGACGTTTCTGTACCCTACCAAGGTCCCCTCGTAGTTTCACCATCGGACGCTCCTACTCGCGAGGCATTTCGATATGTTTCGTGCGGTGGCGCAAATCGGTGAGGTCTACGCCGGGGCGAAGCTCGTCGCTGTGGACTGGAGCGAGGTGCCCAGTAGACCAAGGGCCCGTATATGGGTACCGGCCACCTTCAAGGAGCCCGAGCGGATCCTCACGATGTTGCAGAAATGCAACCCCACACTGCCAACCTCAGATTGGAAGGTGGTTAAAGTGGAGGCATCAAAGGGCTCCACAAGGAATCGCTAGCCCCGATCGAGGCAGCAAGGGGAGAGCTTAACTTCGGGTTCAGCTCGGTGACCATGAAGGTCTATAAGTCGGATGCAGCGGCCGAGGCGCGTTCAGTCAACAACCCAGTTGAGCAGGACGTTGTCTCGGAGATCGAGGCACCCGAAGTAGACCCGGAGATGGAGCCGGCCCTGGATAGCTACTCCTCGGAGACGGAGCTGATGCTCGATTTTGAGGCGCTGTGTCGGGACGAGATCCTCGACGACTCGGACGCCGATATAACAGTGGTGGAGAATGACTCTAATGAAGTCTCTGAGGCTTCTGCAGATTAATCTCCACCACTGTAAAGCAGCATCCGCTGACCTGATATTCCGCTTAGTCGCGAGCGGAGGGGACATAGTCCTAATCCAAGAGCCCTGGGTGGTAGGAGGCAGGGTCTGTGGTTTAGCGACGAAGGACTAAAAGCTGATTGTAGCCCAAACTGAAGGTAAAAATAGAACCTGCATATAAGCAAGAAAGCACTTAAATATCTTTCTGCTCCATAATTTTAGCAATGGCGACAACACGGCGGCTAGCCTAGAGCTACAAGGGACACGCCTGAACCTGGTGTCGTCCTACATGGCTCATGAAGAAAGCGATCCTCCCAGTGACCTCGTTCGCAAGATTGCCAGCGACAGCGAGAGGTCGAATACAAGCTTTCTAATAGGCTGCGATGCCAACGCTCATCACACCCAATGGGGGAGCGCGGTTACAAATGTAAGGTGTGAGTCACTTTTCAGCTTCATCCTAAACTCCAACCTAATTATTGGTAATCGGGGTAATGACCCCACTTTTATCATAAAAAACCGTCAAGAGGTTATTGACCTCACTCTATTGTCTCACAAACTGTCAGACATAATGAAAAGTTGGAGAGTCCTAGAGGACCACTCCTTCTCCGACCACAGGTACATCGAGACAATCCTATCGCTCGAAAGCACCATACCCACTAGCTATATAAACCCAAGAAAAGCCAACTGGAATACGTACAGTGCAAAAATGGAGGAATTACTCCCCCCCCCCCCTAGCCACAAAATGCCCGGACACACAAGACGATCTTAATCGTCTTGTGGACAATTTCACGGAAACTTGCAACAAGGCCTTCATGGCAGCTTGCCCCTCAACCAAACCAAGAGGGAAAATGAAACCCCCCTGGTGGTCTAAACATATAGACACCCTCCGGAAAGACTGCAGGACTCTCTTTAACAGAGCCAAAAGCAGCAGCGAGGTAGCGCACTGGGAAAATTACAAAAGTAAGCTAACCCTATACAAAAAAGAAACAAGGAGAGCAAAAAGGGCCACTTGGCAAAATTTTGCTCCGAAATTGAGGACACGTCAGAAGCCGCAAGGCTACGCAAGATCCTGTCAAAAACATCCCCCTTGGTGGGATATCTCAAGAGAACTGATGGTACGTGGGCAAACTCTAGTGAGGACTCCCTACACATTCTACTCGATTCTCATTTTCCTGGGTGTACGACCATCGAGCCGGCAGACACCCCAAGTGAAGGCCCGGAAACCTCGATGGGGCACATCCTCACAAAACGGAATATTAGCTGGGCAGTAAACAGCTTTAAATCCTACAAATCACCTGGCCCGGACCAAGTCATTCCGGCTCAGCTACAAAAAGCCGGGGACTTGGCCATCAACTGGCTGTAAAGTATCTTCAGGAAGATCCTGACAGTGGGAAAAATCCCCCGCGCTTGGCTAAAGGCTAAAATAGTCTTTATGCCTAAAGCAGGGAAACCCTCACACACAACCCCAAAAGACTTCAGACCAATAAGTCATTCGTCCTTCCTTCTCAAAACCTTTGAAAGACTAGTAGGGCTGCAGCTGAGGACAACCATTAATCCTCAGTGGCTGTCAAGCGCCCAACATGCCTACCGAAAAGTTAAATCCACGGAAACGGCACTCCATGAAGTAATCTCGGCGGTAGAGAAATCTCTACACGTCAAAGATATGAGGAATTAGCGAAAGGATCTGTAACTCCCTCGAAAATTGTTACAGTATGGCCTTCGGTAGTGTCTCCGGGACTGACTGGACCCTCACCTAACAGTGAACCACTACGAGTATCTAGTTAACGAGTGTACGTGGACAGTGACATCATCAATGGGATCGTCCACTCAGTCAAGGTATGTCAACAGAGGCACCCCGCAATGCGGTGTCCTGTCTCCCCTACTATGGAACATAGCAGTCAATAAGATTCTGTGTGACCTGGAAGGGGAGGGCTGTAAGGTGGTAGCATACGCGGACGACGTTGCCATTATCTTCTCTTAAAAATTCCCTCAAACACTCTGCGAATTAATGACCGAGAATCTCGCGCGACTGTCAGAATGGACAAAGTCGCGTGGACTGGGAATTAATCCCTCTAAAACGGAACTTGTGTTGTTTACAACCAAATACAAAATCAGGTACCTCAACCCCCCAATACTAAACGGATGTAGGCTCTCCTTCAGCGACAGTGCCAGTTACTTAGGGTTGGTAATTGATAAAAAGCTCAGCTGGAACCTGAGCATCAAAGACAGAGTGAAGAAGGCCACTATAGCCCTCTACACTTGCAAGAAAGCCATTGGGCTAAAATGGGGCATGAACCCAAGAATAGTCCAATGGATCTACCTAGCAATAGTAAGACCAATACTGCTCTACGGAGTCGCAGTGTGGTGGACTGCCCTATCGAAGGGGACCATCACTAAACAACTAGGCAAGGTGCAGCGTACTGCAGCCCTTTCGTAGTCACCTCGAGACTCGTGTTGTGGTTGCCTACGCGATTTACGATATGATACGGACGTCTCGGAACTGGAACGTCCATTCCTCGTCCGTCTTTTGGCAGCAATCCGTCTTAGAGACTCTGGCCAATGGGTGTCACATCACACCGGTCATGCGTCCATCCTAAATGGAAACAAAATCGTCCCCATAAAAACGGACAACTGCGTTCCGAGGGAGTATACAGATACCCCCTTTGAAACAATCATCCCTCACAGAAGCAACTGGCTTGAGGGACCACCTGGTCCAAAGGGAGCCATTCGAATCTTTACTGATGGCTCAAAGCTGGACAACAAGGTCGGAGGAGGAATCTACTCCGAACAGCTGAACATAAGTTACTCCTTCAGGCTCCCGGATCACTGCAGTGTCTTCCAAGCAGAGGTCATAGCGATCAAGGAAGCTTTGAGCTGTCTTCAGGAACTAACCAATGCGGCAACTCACATAAATATCTATAGTGATAGCCAAGCTGCAATCAAATCACTGAATGCGATAACAACAAGCTCGGCTACCGTGGCAAACAGTCGCAAATCTCTTCATGAGAAGGCTTATCAGTTCGTCATCAGCCTAATATGGGTCACGGGCCACCAGGACATTGAAGGCAACTGTATAGCAGACGAGCTGGCCAGAGCTGGAACAACAATCCCCCTTCTCAATGATAAGGAGGATATTCGTATGCCAATGGCCACCTGCAAGCTCAAAATAAAAGAACATTTTAAACAACTAATAAATGACAGATGGCAAACTGTGCCACTATGTCGCATAACTCGGCAAACATGGCCTAACATTAATAGGAAGCGCACCGATGAGCTCTGCAAACTCAGTAGGAGTAGGTGCAGCTCAGTCATACGCTCCCTTACGGGACGCTGGCTAATAGGCACACAGGCAAACAGGCTGGGCGCCCCATATAACGACTTCTGTCGAAGCTGTAGAGATGAGGACGAGGAGGAGACTGTGGAACACCTGTTCTGCTCCTGCCCGGCTCTCAGTAGAAGGAGACTCCAATACTTGGGCGCTCCTTTTCTAAATGACATTTCGGACATGTCTACAATTAGTCCCAGACGGATNGGTAATAGGAAGCGCACAGATGAGCTCTGCAAACTCAGTAGAAGTAGTGGCAGCTCAGTCATACGCTCCCTTACGGGACACTGGCTAATAGGCACACATGCAAACAGGCTGGGCGCCCCATATAACGACTTCTGTCGAAGCTGTAGAGATGAGGACGAGGAGGAGACTGTGGAACACCTGTTCTGCTCCTGCCCGGCTCTCAGTAGAAGGAGACTCCAATACTTGGGCGCTCCTTTTCTAAATGACATTTCGGACATGTCTACAATTAGTCCCAGACGGATCGCAGGTTTCATAAGGACATCCGGATGGGATAATGGATAAAATAGGGTCTCACGAGGGAGAACGGAACAAAGCATGCGGTATCACAATGGGCCGAAACCGGCCTAGGTGTGTCGGGTCTCTGACAACCCCGACAGGCACCTCAACCTAACCTAACCTACTCTTCGAGTACCGGGTATAAAACAAATGTAAGCTGCGTGAGGGGGGGGGGGGGGGCTAACAAACGACAGAGGCAGAGGCCGAGTGAAGCAGAGTGCGAATGAGAGAATGTGAAAAGAACAATAAAGCTGCAGAACAGTGTCGGTTTAGGCACTGCTAATTAATTTCTTCTTTCTGGCTATAATAATGATCCAATCGGATCCCAATTTGGTGATCTGATAGATATGGCCATTCCCTACAGAATGGCGTTTTAGTTTTCTTTTTTCTTTAAAATTGTAGATTTGGGAGGGTTTCGCCCTTTTGCGGGGGCGGAAGGGGTCGGGGCTCATTTTTGAAATACACTTGTAATAGTGTGAGCATACAGAAGTCTGGATGCAAAATTTTGTATCTCTAGCTTTTATAGTCTCTAAAATCCAGGCGCTCAACAAGACTGACGGACAGAGAGACATGGCTCAATCGACTCGGCTATTGATGGTGATCAAGAATATATACACTTTACGTTACATACATTAACTTTGTGCACAAATACAATACAACCTATTTACTTTTCGAGTACCGGGTATAAAACAAATAAAAGCTGCGTGAGGAGTGGGTGGGGGGCGGGGGGTTATTAAAAGTCAGCAGAGGCAGAGGGACGGCAGAGGCAGAGGCAGAGTGAAGCAGAGTGTGAATGAAAGAATGTGAAAAGACCAACAAAAGCTGAAGGACAGTGTGGGTTTAGCCACTGCTAATTAATTTCTTCTCTATGGCTATAATAATGATCCAATCGGATCCCAATTTGGTGATCTGATAGATATGGCCATTCCCTACGGAATGTTGTTCGTTTTCTTTTATCTCATTTTTGAAATACACTTGTAACAGTGTGAGCATACAGAAGTCTGGATGCAAAAGTTTGTGTCTCTAGCTTTTATAATCTCTGAGATCCAGGTGCTCAACTAGACGGACGGACAGACATGGCTCAATCGACTCGGCTATTGATGGTGATCAAGAATATATACACTTTATGGGGTCGGAAACGATTCCTTCTGTGTGTTACATACATTAACTTTGTGCACAAATACAATATACCCTATTTACTCTTCGAGTACCGGGTATAAAACAAATATAAGCTGCGTGAGGGGGGGGGGGGGGGGGGGGGGGGGGTGGTTAAAAGTCGGCAGAGGCAGAGGGACGGCAGAGGCAGAGGCCGAGTGAAGCAGAGTGTGAATGAGAGAATGTGAAAAGAACAACAAAAGCTGCAGGACAGTGTGGGTTTAGCCACTGCTAATTAATTTCTTCTTTCTGGCTATAATAATGATCCAATCGGATCCCAATTTGGTGATCTGATAGATATGGCCATTCCCTACAGAATGGCGTTTTTAGTTTTCTTCTATCTTTAAAATTGTAGATTTGGGAGGTTTTCGCCCTTTTGCGGGGGCGGAATGGGGCGGGGCACATTTTTTAAATACACTTGTAACAGTGTGAGCATACAGAAGTCTGGATGCAAAAGTTTGTGTCTCTAGCTTTTATAATCTCTGAGATCCAGGTGCTCAACTAGACGGACGGACAGACATGGCTCAATCGACTCGGCTATTGATGGTGATCAAGAATATATACACTTTATGGGGTCGGAAACGATTCCTTTTGTGTGTTACATACATCAAATTTGTGCACAAATACAATATACCCTATTTACTCTTCGAGTACCGGGTATAAAAAAAATATAAGGTGCTTTTAGGGGGTGGGTTGGGGGTGGGGTGGTTAAACGTCGGCAGAGGCAGAGGCCGAGTGAAGCAGAGTGTGAATGAGAGAATGTGAAAAGAACAACAAAAGCTGCAGGACAGTGTGGGTTAAGCCACTGCTAATTAATTTCTTCTTTCTGGCTATATAAATGATACAATCGGATCCCAATTTGGTGATCTGATAGATATGGCCATTCCCTACGGAATGTTGTTCGTTTTCTTTTATCTCATTTTTGAAATACACTTGTAACAGTGTGAGCATACAGAAGTCTGGATGCAAAAGTTTGTGTCTCTAGCTTTTATAATCTCTGAGATCCAGGTGCTCAACTAGACGGACGGACAGACATGGCTCAATCGACTCGGCTATTGATGGTGATCAAGAATATATACACTTTATGGGGTCGGAAACGATTCCTTTTGTGTGTTACATACATCAACTTTGTGCACAAATACAATATACCCTATTCGGGCCCTATAGTCTCTTTATATCCCCCTCTTCCAACTGCAATTCCTTACAGTCAAAAAACTAACATCCCACTTTGTAGCCTATCAAAATGCTCGCGGCTTACTTAGTAAGCTGAGCACTCTTTTTATGGATAGTTTCACATTTTCATCCCATGTTATTGTGTTTTCCGAAACCTGGTTAAAGCCGGACATTCTTAGTTCCGAAGTTATGGCAGATCGGTGCACAATTTATAGGAATGATCGTTCGTCTCGACGTGGAGGAGGGGTTCTGATTGCAGTAAACTCTAACTTTACGTCGGAACTTTTCATAGTCCAGGTCTGACAAGACCTGGAATTCCTCTGTGTTAGACTGATTCTTCCCGGCCAGTCTATTTATGTCACTTGCTAGTATATTCCACCGTCTTCGGATGTACTAATATACGAGCAGCATTTGTCTGCCTTAAAAACTGTTTCTTCCTCGCTATCAGATAAAGACCATTTAATAGTTCTTGGGGATTTCAACCTGCCAGGTACTGTCTGGTCTTCGGTTAACGAGTCAAACAACCTTGTGCCCATGTCACGACATGAGTTTATAGATGGCTTATAGACCTGTCCCTGTCTCAAGTCAACCATGTAAAAAACTCCTTGGGTCGATTGCTTGATCTGTGCTTTGTCTCGGATCCGACCGTAGCGTTGTTAACACGAGCACTCCCGCTCACTATACCTGAAGACTGCTATCATCCTACTTTCGAAGTGTCGATAGATATTGGACCTACTGTATCGGATCGTGTGGGTAGGCTATCTGAACGCGTCCGCTGCTTTCGTAAAGCCGATTTTACGAAGCTCAATAACTTAATTAAAAATTTTGATTGGTCCGCTCTGTACTCCTGCACTGACGTCATTGAAGGCACAAACATTTTTTACAATGTACTTGACACAATTTTTGACACGTGTGTCCCATTTTCATTTCCGACTAGATCTGCGAATCCTCCTTGGTTCACCAAAGAGTTATCCAGTCTAAAAAATCTAAAATCAAGACTATTTAAAAAATCTCAAGAAGTTGGTTCTCCTTCTTCTCTTTCTAATTACTTAATATCTCGGTCCAATTTCACTGTTTTTAATGCTCAATGCTATATGAACTACCTCCTTCGATGCAGGATACGTTTTTCACAGGACCCTAAAGAGTTTTAGAGCTTTGTAAACAGTAAGCGTAGAATGTCCGAACAACCATCCTTGCTATCATTTTTGAATATGTTGGAAAACAATGATCAGGCAATCGCCGATCTTTTTGCACAATTTTTTCAAACCACCTATTCCCAGGAAAGCTACCCAGGTCATATGTATCCATATAGTTTACCAAGGTCGAATGGCATTTTCTGGCCTTTGTTTAATGAAGGCTCCTTACTTCATGAACTTCAATTAGCTAAGCCGGTATTTTCACCGGGCCCTGACGGAGTTCCCGGCTGTGTACTCACGTACTGTGCCGAGTCTCTGTGCGGACCTTTGCTTCTTAAGGGGCCTCAATGGATACCCTGTGGTACTCCAGAAGTAACCATAACAGGTAAAGATAAGGAGTTTTTGAAAAGGACCCTTTGAGACCTAGAACACAGGTAGCTAGAAATCCATCTCAACAGATTGGGCGGAAACCCTAGAAGGTCGAATTAATTTCTTCTTTCTGGCTATAATAATGATCCAATCGGATTTGGTGATTCGATAGATATGGCCATTTCCTACAAAATGGCGTTTTTAGTTTTCTTTTATTTTCAAAATTGTAGATTTGGGAGGTTTTCGCCCTTTTGCGGGGCGGAAGGGGGCGCGGCTCATTTTTGAAATACACTTGTTATAGTGTGAGCATACACAAGTCTAGATGCAAAATTGTGTGGCTCTAGCTTTTATAGGTCTCTGAGATCCAGGTGCTCAACAAAACGGACGGACAGACAGACATGTCTCAATCGACTCGGTTAAAAGTCGGCAGAGGCAGAGGCCGAGTGAAGCAGAGTGGGAATGAGAGAATGTGAAAAGAACAACAAAAGCTGCGGGACAGGGTGGATGGTTAAAAGTCGTCGAGGCAGAGGGACGGGAGAATGTGAAAAGAAAAACAAAAGCTGCAGGACAGGGTGGGTTTAGCCACTGCTAATTAATTTTTTCTTTCTGGCTATAATTATGATCCAATCGGATCCCAATTTGGTGGTGATTTCTTGGTTAAAAGTCGGCAGAGGCAGAGGCCGAGTGAAGCAGAGTGTCAATGAGAGAATGTGAAAACAACAACAAAAGCTGCAGGACAGGGTGGGTTTAGCCACTGCTAATTTCTTCATTATTGAAATACACTTGTAACAGTGTGAGCATACTGAGTCTGGATGGAAAATTTTGTGGCTCTAGCTTTTATAGTCTCTGAGATCCAGGTGCTCAACAAGACGGATGGACAGACGGACAGACAGACATGGCTCAAAAGCCATGTCGGCATGTAAAAGTCGGCAGAGGCAGAGGGACGGCAGAGGCAGAGGCCGAGTGAAGCAGAGTGTGAATGAGAGAATGTGAAAAGAACAACAGCTGTCCCGCTGCTTTTGGGACAAGGTGGGTTCAGCCACTGCTAATTAATTGCTTCTTTCTGGCTATAATAATGATCCAATCGGATTTGGTGATCTGATAGATATGGCCATTCCCTACGGAATGGCGTTTTTAGTTTTCTTTTATCTTCAAAATTGTAGATCTGAGCGGGTTTCGCCCTTTTGCGGGGGCGGGGCTCATTTTTGAAGCACACTTGTCACAGTGTGAGCATACAGATGGTATACATACATGGTAAAAAATCGGCAGAGGTAGAGGGACGGTAGAGACAGAGGCCGAGTGTAGCAGAGTGTGAATGAGAGAAGGTGAAAAGAACAACAAAAGCTGCGGGACAGGGTTGGTTTAGCCACTGCAATTTAATTTCTTCTTTCTGGCTATAATAATGATCCAATCGGATCCCAATTTTGATATCTAATAGATATGGCCATTCCCTTCTGTGTGTTACATACATTAACTTTGTGCACTATTTACTCTGCGAGTACCGGGTATAAAACAAATATAATCCATTTTTTCAATATGTCGGCAAATAATGATCACGCAATCGCCGATCTTTTTGCACAATTTTTTCAAACCACCTATTCCCAGGAGAGCTACCCAGGTCATATGTATCCATATAGTTTACCAAGGTCGAATGGCATTTTTTGGCCTTTGTTTAATGAAGGCTCGTTACTTCATGAACTTCAATTAGTTAAGCCGGTATTTTCACCGGGCCCTGACGGAGTTCCCGGCTGTGTACTCAGGTACTGTGCCGAGTCTCTGTGCGGACCTTTGCTTAAACTATTCACTCTATCTATCCATTCTTCTAGCTTTCCCCCCATCTGGAAGGAATCCTTTATAATTCCTCTCCATAAGAAAGGTAGCAAGTCTCACGTTAAAAACTATAAAGGTATATCTAAGTTATCCGCTATTCCTAAAGTTGCAGCATCTCTGCAAATCACTTATATCTCCAGCTCAGCACGAATTTATACGGCGACGATCAACAACCACTAATCTTTTAGAGTTCACCTCCTTTGTCATTAAAGGATTCCAAGGTAACTTGCAGACGGATGTTACACTGACTTCAGTAAGGCATTCGAATATGTAAACCATTCTCTTCTTGCACAAAAGCTCGACCTTCTAGGGTTTCCGCCCAATCTGTTGAGATGGATTTCTAGCTACCTGTGTTCTAGGTCTCAAAGGGTCCTTTTCAAAAACTCCTTATCTTTACCTGTTATGGTTACTTCTGGAGTACCACAGGGTAGCCATTTAGGCCCCTTACTTTTCACACTCTTTGTTAATGACCTGTCTTCTGTATTAACAAATTCTCGACTACTTATGTATGCGGATGATGTTAAACTCGGTGTCCAGTATAAGGACATTTCATTTCACTCTCGCTTGCAATCTGATCTCAATAGCTTTCAGTCATGGTGTTGTGCAAATATGTTACAACTTAATTCCTCGAAGTGCAATGTAATGACTTTTTATCGCTCCAGCCCCTTTCTGGCTCCTTACACCCTCTGCGGTAGTTCTCTTGACAGAATTACATTGGTTGATGATCTACGTGTTAAACTAGACCCCAAGTTAAAGTTTTCTGAACACATTTCTACCATGGTAAATAAAGCCATGGGTGTGCTTTGGTTTTTTAAAGAGGTGGTCAAAGGAATTTGATGACCCCTATATAACGAAGACTCTCTATATCTCGCTTGTTCGTCCGATTTTAGAATACGGCTCATGTGTATGGTGCCCTCAGTACAACATATATCAGGACCGTATTGAATCAGTACAGAAAAACTTTTTATTATTTGCCCTACGGGGCCTCAACTGGGATGCAGCTGTGAGACTGCCATCCTACCGTAGTAGACTTCTTTTAATAAATCTTTCATCCTTAGTTAGTCGTAGAAAAATGCTTGGTGTAATTTTTATGCACAACTTGATCAAGGGGGATGTAGACAGCCCTGACTTGCTGAGCCGCATAAAATTAACGATTCCAATTAGACCCACTAGATAATGTATTCCTTTGTTTCTTCCACTATGCAGATCGAAAGTCTTAAAAGTGCTTAAAAGTCGGCAAAGGCAGAGGGACGGCAGAGGCAGAGTGTGAATGAGAGAATGTGAAAAAACAACAAAAGCTGCAGGACAGGGTGGGTTTAGCCACTGCTCATTAATTTCTTCTTTCTGGCTATATTTGGTGATCTGATAGATTTGGCCATTACCTACGGAAGAAAAGGCTGCACGACAGGGCGGGTTTAGCCACTGCTAATTAATTTCTTCTTTCTGGCCATAATAATGATCCAATGATTTGAGAGGTTTTCGCCCTTTTTCCGGGGCGGAAGGGGGCGGGGCTCATTTTTGATATACACTTGTAACAGTGTGAGTATACAGAAGTCTGGATACAAAATTGTGTAGATCTAGTCTTTATAGTCTCTGAGATCGAGTCGCTCAACAAGACGGACGGACAGACGGACAGATTAGACATGGCTCAATCGACTCGGCTATTGATGGTGATCAAGAATATATACACTCTATGGGGTCGGAAACGATTCCTTCTGTGTTACATACATTAACTTTGTGCCCAAGTTGGCAGTGGCAGAGGGACGGCAGAGGCCGAGACCGAGTGAAGCAGAGTGTGAATGAGAGATTGTGAAAATGACAACAAAAGCTGCAGGACAGTGTGGGTTTAGCCACTGTTAATTAATTTCTTCTTTCTGGCTATAATAATGATCCAATCGGATCCCAATTATGATCTGATAGATATGGCCATTCCCTACGGAATGGCGTTTTTAGTTTTCTTTTATCTTCAAAATTGTAGATTTGAAAGGTTTTCGCCCTTTTGCGGTGGCGAAAGGGGGTTGGCTCATTTTTGAAATACACTTGTAACAGTGTGAGCATACAGAAGTCTAAATGCAAAATTTTGTGGCTCTAGCTTTTATAGTATCTGAGATCCATTTGCTCAAGAAGACGGACGGACAGACAGACATGGCTCAATCGACTCGGCTATTGATGGTGATCAAGAATATATACACTTTATGGGGTCGGAGACGATTATCTCTGTGTGTTCCATGTGTTACATACATTAACTTTGTGCACAAATACAATATACCCTAGTTAAAAGTCGGCAGAGGCAGAGGAACGGCAGAGGCAGAGGCCGAGTGAAGCAGAAAGTGAATGAGAAAATGTGAAAAGAACAACAAAAACTGTGGGTGGGGTGGGTTTAGCCACTGCAAATTAATTTCTTCTTTTTGGCTATAATAATGACCCAATCTGATTTGGTGATCTGATAGATATGGCCATTTTCTACGGAATGGCAATTTTAGTTTTCTTTTATCTTCAAAATTGTAGATTTGAGAGGTTTTCGGCCTTTTGCGGGGGTGGAAGGGGCGTGGCTTATTTTTGAAATGGGGGGTTTGGGGGGTGGTTAAAAGTCGGCAGAGGCAGAGGCCGAGTGAAGCAGAGTGTGAATAAGAGAATGTAAAAAGAGCAACAAAAGCTGCAGGACAGGGTGGGTTTACCCACTGGAAATTAATGTCTCCATTGTGGCTATAATAATATATCCGATCGGATCCCAATTTGGTGATCTGATAGATATGGCCATTTCCTACGGAATGGCGTTTTCTTTTATCTTCAAAAATGTAGATTTGGGAGGTTTTCACCCTTTTGCGGGGCGGAAGGGGGCGTGGCTCATTTTTGAAATACACTGGTTTCAGTGTGAGAATACAGCAGTTCGGAGCCAAAATTTTGTGGCTCTAGCTCTTATAGCCTTTGAGAACTAGCCGACAAACAAGACGGAGAGACGGACATACAGACATGGCTCTATCGAGGCGTCTATTGATACTGATCAAGAATATATATACTTTATGGGGTCGGAAACGCTTCATTCTGTGCGTTACATACAACCGTTATTCCCCACAAATACAATATACCCTATTTACTCTTCGAGTACCGGGTATAAAAAATAGCATATTTCAAATCCTTTTCTCACATCTGGCTTTTACATGATTACAACTATATACCTAACGCAACAACCAATCAGCATAGATCTCATTTTAGAAGAAAAGACGAATGAGAGTATAAAAGATCATGTAATCATGATTAAATAATTGAATAGAAAAAAATTATGTAGTTTGAATAGTTTCATTTTTATAATGGTATGTAAGCATTTTGTATTTTTGATATATAAAAGGATAAAGAAAACTTCATTAAACATGTACATGCATAGGCGTACCTAGAAACACTTAACGAGATAAAACCGGCGATTGGATACACCAAGGTTGAAGATCTATGTATAGGGTTTGAGTACAAGATCAATGGATGTAAACTAAAAAAAACATCATTTGGAACAAAGGTAGTCGTTTATTGAAGTGATAAGGACAATGAGCCGCTTTGGATATTTTTACCTAAAAGTTATGTGACCAAATTTTCCACAAAAGCACCCTTTAAGATGCTAAAGGAGCATGGAATTTCAAATATTATATATAAAGGAAAAGAGATGACTAGATATAGCACTCCCCATTTCCAATTTGTATGTAAAGAATAAATAAAGAATTCAAGGGATTGTCCCTCTATGGACCTCATGCTTAAATATTATAGATTAAATAAAAGAATGAATCCCACTCCGAAAAATAAAATATTTACTTTATTAATTTACATATTATATTATATATATTATATATTAATTTTTTTATTTTTACTTTTAAACTAATTTTTTAAAAATTGTCATTATTAGCTTATCATTATAATTAAAATCATTTTTCTTAAATTGTTTTTAAAAAAAATTTAATGTTTTCTTTTTGGTTTTAAAAATGCCATATAGGATACATTAATGATCACATGTACTTGAAAAATATCCTTAAAGTTGTTTATTTAATGTAAACTTTAATGAATTATTCCTTAATAATTTTAAAATTCTTTCTTCGGAGGATATTAACCACACGAGTCAAAAAATTCTGCTAAATGCTTACTATCAAAGTAAAATGCAACCCAATGCGTTCCTGGACGGTTTGAAGAATCTGTGTTAGCTATTATTAAAGCAGGATATTTAGAAATTAATTTTGGGAGCCTATCAGAGGGATAAACTCCTTTAAAAATTGTTTTTTGTATGTATTCATTTTTACAGAACACGTATGTTTCGATGTTTATCAACATCAATCATTGAGTCATATTCACAGTACACCAGACAAGTAACTGCTTCTGAAAGAGGCTCAGAAAAACGTCCATCAAATCGGATGGATCCTTGAGAAATCAAATTTTAGCATACAGTTGAATTATGATGATCTGCAGTTTTATTAAACATTTCCTTTGTGATTTGCAAGCCTCGATCATAATGTCTTATGCCACTTGATCTGAATAACATATTATATCCTCTAGAGCTAGAGCTCTGATTCGAGAAATCAAATTCAAGTGCCTGCGATGGTACTTGCACTCCATTTACCATTAGATTAAAGAGCTGAATTTTAAAATGATCAAAGTTGAAGGGATTTAATGTCCGATTTCCTGAATATGATTTGTTTTTAACCATGCAAAAAGCTTAGAAATTAGGAAGCTGTCCAATAACTGCGTTGTCAATTAATAGCGTATTATTTCCTGGATATATTGTAAATGATTTTACTTGAACTTTGCTGTATGGATAAATGGCATTTTTAGTTTGTAAAACATGATGATGTGCCAATGAAATGCTTGGATTAATAGTTATGTGATTCATGAAAAGTTGTGCTTCCAATATCTTAAGACTTGACTCAGTATCAGTTTCCATCAAATAATATGCTGTTTTTTCAATGTTGAAAGTTAACCTCAAATCAACATTATTTATGAGTAATTTTGGTTGATTAAATACATCTCCATGAACTTTATCGAAGAGCTCAACCTTATTACTGTTTTGAAATATATTTTTGAGCAGAATGTTCCCATCGGTGTTAACATATCGACCAGATATTAATTTTCCATAATTAGGATAATACCCTTGAGTAGCTAACTGACTTTCACTAACATCACTACCATAGTTTAAAATCGTTTGCAAATACGATCTATAATGATAGTTATTATCGCTCTGAGAAACCAATATATTATTTAAATAAACTGATGAACTTCTAAACATTGAATGCAAAATATTATTAACTACTCCAACATTGTTTCCTTCAATGACACATTATCATTTTTTCTTAGCTGTACAACAAGTCTTAAGTAAACACTTGACAGGTCTCGATATGTTTCACCATTTCCTAAGCACACGAACTCAATTGAAGAAGCACTGTCCGACGATGCTATGGGGTTGTATGAAACTTCTTCAGTTCTCAAAATAGAGCTTCGTGTGGGATGTGGTTCAAACAGATCCAATTCGCTTTTCATACATTCTATATAGGTGGTCATTTTGTTTTCGAAAGGAAGAGTGGTTTTCCACTCTGGTAAATGCACACTTACAAACATTGTAAATATTCCTGAAAACACGAATGACGAATGGGAATTTGGAATCACAGACTTATATCTTAATAAATGAATAAATAAATAAATGAATAAAAATCTTCCTCGATTATAAATGCACACTTACAAACATTGTAAATATTCCTGAAAACACGAATGACGAATGGGAAGTTGGAATCACAGACTTATATCTTAATAAATGTACACCAATCAATCATAATAACGTTATCATGAAAGACATTTAACGAATCATTACTGAGTAGTGTAACGAAAAACTGTGTTGTAAATGTAATTTTTTGTGTTATGTTCTTCACCGTTTATTAATTGTAGGAAACTCAATTAATTTTGTTTTTCCAATTAGCAAAGGTTCTCTGTTTCTAACAGATCTACTCAACTTTTAACGTCCGCTTACGTATTTCAAGTCTTGTAATGGTTTTGTTTCCCTTTTATTCCTCTTAAGTTTTTCTCTTAGTTTTTGCTGCTTATCGGTAAGCTTTACTTTAGACACTGCTTGTATTTTTGATACTTGGGTGTCTAAAAATGGAGTTTTTCAAAATGAAGTGTCCTTTACTTTACGTTTATTATGCGTTGACTTAAAAGTTTATTCAGGCTTTAAATCTTCATCGTCGATGATATTAGGTAAATCTTGTGACTCATTATCTATTAGGAGTTCCTTTTTTGGGTTAACATTATTTTTATTGTAAAGAATATCAGTTGTGGGCATTACATCAAACCCAACTGAGTCGTCTTGTGTTTGTATTCCAATGGTTTTAGATGATGGATGTCATGTTTTCAGAATAGGTTGTACATCCATTGTCTTATTTCTTTTTTTATTTTGATAGTAACACAATTCTTGACGTATTTTGATCCATTTATTATAGTCACTAGTTTTCTTATCATTTAAAATATGTAAAAATGTTATATTTATTAAATCGTTTTCATTTTCACCTTTTATTAGTTTTTGATAAGCATTCGGACGCATTAAAATTACTTTTCTTAATTGATGCGTATTTCTAAGCATTGTTTAATATTTTTCAAAAATCCCCGAAAGCAATGAACTGATTAGAATTGGTAAAAATCCTCCCTTTTGGATGAGAACTTTTCTCTTGGAATTGATTGAACGTTTTGGGCATACTTTTTAAGACCATATAGTTGAGATTTTGATATCTTATGTTCCTTGTAATGTGTTCAACACTATTTCCAATAATGGTTTCACCAACTCAATATCACAATTACCTATAATTGCATTTTAGATTCTTTTTGTAAACCATTTTCATCAGCAAAGTAAATTGTGTACACAGAATTAAAAATTTCTGTTCGAAATCTCAGGAGATCATTTATTCTCCGAGTAAGGTCAATAAGTAAATAACCATGTGGCTCATCTGTGACCCCCTTTTAAACATTTTAAATAGTTCCTGAGAGTTCTCAGGATAAATTTGTCTTGCCAAGCATTTAAATTGCAGTTTATCTTTGGGGTTTTTGAATGCAACGATGTATTTTGTGTTTAGAGAAATATCTCCCTTATGTGATGATCTATGAAATTTGTTTTTTGTAACTTCTATGACAGATACGTGTGGTGAGATCCTCTCGGGAAAAGCTCGCATACATTTTTATTAAATGCACCCATCATCAAGTCATCTAATATTAAAATGGGTTAGAATGGGTTCATTAGCTTCATTTTCAATTGTTTCAGGAATTCCTTTATAGTATTCGATGTTATTGAAATTTGGCTTAGCGTGTTCCACACCATAACACCACAGTATTCGATCAATTGAAATACTTAGCATTTCATTCCTTTTGTCTATTAAATTTTCTAAAAATTTTGTCTTTCCAGACTCTGAAAGACCACAAATTAGCATTGTAAAAGGATGTATAAATTGTTTAAACAAAGCTGATGTTTTTTTTAATAAGCTTTCTTTATTGAAAATGTATATAATATTTTCTATCCTTTAAAACAATTTATTTAGGCTTTTCCTGATCGAGTTTTTTGTGACAGTTCTTTTCGTAATGAGTATAAGAACCGCAATAATTGCAGTAAACAACTTCTGTGTATCTTCTTTTGCGTTGATCACTTCCAAACAGACGCTTAAAGGAGTCCATTTTAAACAACTACTTTGTGCAAGCGCTTAATCCATACTGGGATTTTATATTCTATACATATGTTTCACCATTACAGTATACATCATAGTTCGAATTTTCCAAGATAACAAAAAGCTTGAATACATTATTTAGTGCACATCTAAGAGGAACTTTTTCGTGAATTCTACAGTTGGTAAAATAATTTGGAAATAAGGTCAGACTTTTTCCTATATCAATATCAATAATGTTATTTGTTAAATACCAAGACAAGAACTTCTTCTTAATTCCACCACGTACTATTACGGTGCTAAATCTGTTAAGTGGGGATAGTATTTCACCTAAACTTGACTGGTCACCATTTGACCAGTCCAATCCATTTATGGTCTGACGGTACATGTTCTGCTGTTTAATCATTTCATGATCCAATTCATTTAGATGGTATGGTGGTTTGAAATAAAAGAGTTTTGCGTTACTGTTCCGGTTTGCATAAACCCCAGTTCTTTAATAAAAAGTTGTTTATTATTCCCAAAGATATATTGAAAATCAACTATCACGTTTGCATTCCTGTCGATCGGGTTCATGTCGGCTTAAAATGTTGTTAGAAAGTGAATGTCAGTGATATCTATCCCATTTATATACCACCCAATTCCGCAAGAGTTCTTAGTTTAAAAAAAATCATTCAACCCCAAAGGACACGCTGCAATCAAAAAGAATTAGGTCCACCAGAAAGAAGCAAGACCACGAAGTCATTTTCGGGCTCGAATATTATGTAGTACATAACTTAAAACTAAAATGCGGGTTTTAAACTACAAGAAAATTCACACCAATGATCTGGATGCAACAAAGCAAAAACAATTTCATTGGACTAGACAAAGATGAATGGATGCAGTTGATTACCTACAAGGAGTATATTCAATTAAAACTTGATCAGTATGATTTCTTGATGCCTGATACAATTATAGATTATCCCCTATTGAGCACTATTAAATGTAATTTTAGATTCAGAAAATCCGATAAGCAGTATGTTTTTATAATAAATCAGTTTGGAAATAAGATTGAATTTGATAGCGAGTCGGGAAGATCATTTTTAAGATTAGGTATATTTTTTACAACATTTTTATGTTGGAATACGATACTTAAACAACAATTTACATTCCTGTACTATAATAATATTATTCGTAAATGTGCTGCTCTACAAAAATTTGATATTCAACTCTCTGACTTAGACGGTACTTATGATAAAAATGTTCAAATAGATTTAACGCGTTTATGCTTTCAAATTTCAAAAAAAAAATGTATATCAAATAAAACGCGATGTTCTTGAGTAAAATCAATCAGTTTTGAATACACAATGATCCAGAAACAATGATAAAAAATAAAAATAAAAATAAAAATGAGTAAGCAACAAGTTGTGAATGATACTTGGCAAATGGACTTAGTTCAAATGATACCATATTGTAAGGAAAATAAAGGATTTAGATATTTGCTAACCGTGATTGATACATTCTCAAAGTATGCATATGCAGCTCCCGTTAAGTCGAAAACAGCATTAGATGTGCTATCCGCAATGAAGAAAATATTAAAACTATCTAACCATAAACCTAAAAATATTCAATCTGATCAAGGAAAGGAGTTTTTTAATGCTTCCTTCACTGAGCTTATGAAAACAAATAACATAAACCATTACCATACTGTAGTATGCACACATAGGCAATACCCACTGTACCAAGAGTACTTAAGGGACAACACACTGTAACACTTTGTTGCAGTTTTTATGCAATCATAAATATCTTAAGTGCGAAGGTAATACGATCGCATAAATATGACTCGCGGACAAGAGTGCATCGTCGGCTGCTTTCACGTAACCGACGGCACTCAAACATTACTAGCGTTACTAGCAGCGCAGCTATGCGGCCCAAGCTAAGTAGAATTTAAGAAATATACATGAAGAGATTCAATAAAACCAACTCGAGAAAGACGGATGTCTTTCTGTCAATTTTAACAATAATAACTTGTCTACATGGCGACCGTGACCATGAAACTACTGAGGATCATAATAATTGTCTACAATAATGCAAAATTCGCGGCATAAAGAAACAATCTAAATTAAAAACTAATCAATTAATTGATAAATTATGCAATGAGAAAAAGCCTAAAAATAAAAATAAAGACAAAAATATTAAACTAAAATACACGTTTAAAGTGCTTCTAAAACTAATGAAGTTCAACAAAGTTATAAAAGAAGATAAAGACCTGAGAAGGCACCGACAACGCTACATAGAGCGTACAACAATGACCTGTGCGATGACCGTCACCGCCACCGCCTGAGCCACCATAGGCTATAAGAACAGCTAGCGTCAGCGTGGGAACAAGCTGGAGAAAAACCAAGATCTCCTCAACGCTGCTATTGAGCAAAGGAACAAGCCAAGTCTAAAGGAGGCTTTAGAGGCTTGTCCATCCGATGGACCACGCCCACTCACAATAGCTGAGTACCGGGCACGTCAACAACCGGAGCCCAAAAAGAAGAAGAAGCGCGGAGGCAAGCAAATAAAACTGCTGCGGGAACGTAGGTTGGTCCAAGACCTACTCCGGGCAGCTACAAATAGCGAGGACAAGGACAAATTGAATCCCCCATCTGGAGGAACTAAACAAAAAACTTTGCAATCCAAATAAACGCAAATAGGCTGCATTTATGCCAATGCCTAATTTGGCCATAAATTAATATTGAAAATAATACCCACAAGTAGATGCGTGCAAACGCTGCTTGTAAAAAAACTAATATCTGTTTGGCTTTGTACTAAAAACATATGGCTGATAATTTAAATGAAATTAATTATATAGAGCAAACCAATGGAAATCAGCCATATGCCCTTACTAATACTATTTTCTCATTTTTCAATTTTGTTTTCGTCAATTTTTGCCATTTTTTTTTTTTGATTTGAGTTTGAAATTTGAATTGATATTGAAAAAAAATATAATGAAAGAATAATTAAACAGTCCAAAAACGAATATTGACAGCCAATTAATATGAATGAGGGATACAAAAATTAGTAAGTTAGTTAGTAAGCCATATATATATGGCATATTTTTTCATAGAAAACCAATAATTATAACCAACATGGGTTTAGTAGACACAAAGACAGTGGATTCCACTACAAACGTAATTAACAAAGTAGAATCAAAAGAGATTGATTTAGGATTTACTAATACCCTGTTGATTATAATTGTTGTTATTATGTGTGCTAACGTATTTTTCAAAATTTATAAGCTACACAATAGGAGCCTTAAAAAGAAATATTTGAGTGAGACTAATGATTTGGACAAAATATAAATTATCTACATGGCAGTTTAACAACTCTAAAAGCAATTAGGAAAGTTCATGTTAGGGACCCACATTTCACAAATAAAATTCTACAATTGGTCTCAACGACCCCGAGGAGCATATCAGAACTCGAATATATGTACATGGGTACATTACAATTAGAATTTTAGCCATTAAAGTTAAAATGAAATAGAATGGCAAAATATTAATGAGACATTAGTTAACATAGAAAAAAATTTTGATAAGTCATAAAAGTGTCTTACACAAAATAGGACAATCCTAAGAGCTACAGTGAATAAGCATGCAACCATATTAGTTGAGTGTTTTAACGAGGCACGTAAACTAATACATGATAATAGAGAACGCATAAAAGAACAAAATTGGTCACAGGTATCAAAATTTCTGATCAAACTTCGATCAAATTTAATATCGATTCGATTCAAGACAAATTCCACTTGGATATTTCAATCCCAACAGTTTTGAATACTCCATTCACCATAGACATATAACAACCTGGAACAAGTCAGAATATAGAAGTTGACCAAGAGGTTGAATTACTTGATCATGAAATAAACGTGGAAGAAAAAGATCTACACGATCTAACGATCCGAGCTGTATTAAGAGTACCACAACATCTAGTACAAGATTTGTCTGATTCAGATTCATTGAATAGTGCGATAGAACAAAAACATATCAGAATGGCAGACGACCCAGTTGCCCAACGGGCATATATGAAAGATATTTCGCACGCCATACCTGAATTTAATTTACAGAAACTTCATTTGCAACGATTCATAACAGCAATTAAATTAGTTAACCTAACAAAAGGACCTCATGAATCCTTAGCAATAGAAGTAATAAAATCAAAGATTATAGGAACAACACTGTACAAAGTTCAAGAACTTAACACACTAGACGAAATCATAAAGAAACTAAAAGACACTATAATCGGTGAAACATCTGACGTTGTCAAAAAGGGAAAACAGAACCACAATATACCACAGAAATCGACAATTTGCGAAAACTACTTGAAGCTTCGTAAATCGATGAAGGGCTACCAGCCGAACATGCTGATAAATTCAGTACAAAAGAAGCAATTAACACAATGGTTAAAAATTGTGAGCATGGTAGACTAAACAACTTTTTAGAAGCAGGTAACTTCACAACCATGAACGATGCCGTCACAAAGTATATACAATGTAGTACTGAAATGACGGGCAATGCAAGTTCAATACTGTACACGCGAAGAGGACAAGCCTACCGCGGTAGTAACTACCGAAGTAACTACCGAGGTAGAGGAAATGGTAGTGGCTACTACAATAACAACAATTCTAATAGTAATAACTATCAGTCAAATAATTATAGAGGTCGTGGTACTTATAGAGGAAATAACCGTGGTAACAGCACATCCCATAACAACCAAAATTACGTCAGAAATGGGAACAGAAGACACAACAATAATGTCCGTGTTACCCAGACGGCTTCGGGAAACTCCCAAACTCCTTTAGATACTCCAAATTATTACAAGCAAAGGTCCAAACCATCAATCTCAATCTCAACATATTCGTGTCATTTGACAATGCCAAGACAGGAAAACATCTAACATTCCTAGTAGATACAGGAGCCAACATATCACTAATAAAAGAAACTTCAGATGTCTTCAATAACATACAAATAAATAATAAAATAGATATTCAAGGTATAGGTGAAGGTATTATAAAATCCCTAGGCCTTGTCCCAATAGAACTACAGACAGATAAATACATAATTCCACACAATTGCCATTTAGTAAACCAAAATTTCGCAATCCCATGTGATGGAATAATAGGGATTGACTTCATAAAAGAATTAAAATGGTATTTATGTTGCAAATACCGTTGCAACCACTCGAAACGCATTTTTTCGATTACTAAATACAACAAATAACGACCAGTTAATTAATATAAATAATTTAAAATATGAACCACTTTCGAATTACAATGTAGTTCAAACAACTTCTAAAATCAGGGAACAAACTGTCATAGCTCAGCTTACAAAAAATTTTCCAACTCCATTCAAACAACAATTAACTGAACTATGTTCCAAATATAATGACATATTCGGACTTGAAACCGAATCGATAACAACTAATAATTTTTATAAACAGAAATTAAGATTGAAGGATAATGAACCTATTTATATAAAAAACTATCGAAGGCCGCATAGCCAAGTTGAGGAAATCCAGAAGAAATAGGAAAACTAATAGACGACAAAATAGTCGAACCATCCGTGACAGAGTACAACAGCCCCCTTTTACTAGTACCAAAGAAAGCCCTTCCGGGCACAGAACAGAAAAAAAGGCGATTAATGGTCAAATAAATAAAAAACTCCTGTCAGATAAATTTCCATTACCTAGGATTAATGACATTTTGGATCAACTAGGCTGAGCAAAATACTTCTGATGCCTTGATTTAATGTCAGGTTTTCATCAAATAGAACTAGAAGAAAGTTCACGTAATATAACTTATTTTTCAACGAACAATGGCTCAAATCGCTTCACGCGACTACCATTTGGTTTAAAAATAGCGCCAAATTCATTTCAAAGAATGATGACTATTGCATTCTCTGGACTTGAAGCTTCGCAAGCATTGGACGATCTTATTATAGTCATTGGTTGTTCCGAAAAACATATGCTCAAAAACTTACAAGATATTTTTGAAGTATGTGCGAAACACAACCTGAAATTACACCCACAAAAATGTTAATTTTGTATGCATGAAGTGACCTTTCTCGGTCATAAATGCACAAAAAAAGGAATCTTGCCAGATGACAAGAAATATGACGTCATCAAAAACTATGCAGTCCCGCATGACGATTCAAATAGAATTGCCTAGGCAATCTCTAGAAAAAGCTTCAAAGCCCAACGTATATGAAGTCATTAACAATGACGAAGTACGCAAAGTAGTGACCTTGCATGTAAAAAATAATTTCTGTTTTTTCAAACATGGAAAACAAAATTACAGCAAGATATGAAGTTAGCGATTTGTATACTAATGGAACCCTTTGAATTAGGTCAGTTCTTCCAAAGGCTTGAAATTCAAGCCGGTAAACAAAAAATCAGGTAAACAAAAAATTGATTACTAATTACAGAATTACTAATTAGTAAATGTCAAAAATGCCAAAAGTCGAAATCGACTAAATATACCAAAACTCCTTTACAATTATGGAAACCCCCCAAATGGCTGGATCGGTCCACTTCCTAAATCAGAACAGGGAAATGAATATGCCGTCACATTAATCTGTGACTTGACGAAATACCTAGTTGCCATCCCAATTAAAAATAAAAGCGCAAACATAGTAGCAAAACCTATCTTTGAAGAATTTATTCTGAAGTACGGTCCAATGAAGACGTTCATTACGGACATGGGAACAGAATACAATAATTCAATCATTAACGACTTGTGTATATATCTAAAAATAGAAAACATAACGTCAACAGAGCACCACCACCATACAGTTGGAACAATAGAAAGAAGCCACAGAACATTTAACGAATACATGAGATCTTATATATCAGTTAATAAAACAGATTGGGACGTATGGCTCCAATATTTTGTTTATTGCTTCAATACAACCCCCTCTATGGCACATAATTATTGTCCATATGAGTTGGTAAGACTAACAATCTACCAAATTATTTTAACAGCATAAATAATATAGGACACTTATATAACATTGATGACTACGCTAAAGAAAGTAGGTATAGATTAGAAGTAGCATAGAAAAGAGCAAGAAATATGCTAGAATTAAATAAGAAGAAAAATAAGGAAGTTTATGTTTTAAAAATTAGGGACATAGCTCTATCAATAGGAGATAAAGTTATATTAAAAAACGAATCAGGGCATAAGCTAGATTCCAAATATACAGGTACCTATACAGTAGAAAACATCGGAGAAAGAGATAACATCATAATCTCTGATGATAGGAAAAAGAAACAAAAAGTGCATAGGGATAGGATAAAGATTTTTAACCCTTTGTCATATGTAGCATGGCCATGTATAGGAAAAATAAACATTTAGAAATTTGTATAAAATTTGAAATTGTATTACCCATTCATTCAAATTTAATAATTCAATACAAAAACAAATGAAAAAAAATAAAAGAAAAAAATAAGAGGAGGAATACATATTGAAAAAAAAACAAAACAAAAAAAAATATCAATTTCAATAAATTTTTTTCAATTTAAACAATATATAATAATAAGAATTAATTTTCATTAAAAAAAAAAATATCTTCATATATTACGTTATTTTTCAAAAGGAGGGAGATGTAGTATGCACACATAGGCAATACCCACTGTACCAAGAGTACTTAAGGGACAACACACTGTAACACTTTGTTGCAGTGTTTATGCAATCATAAATATCTTAAGTGCGACGGTAATAAGATCGCATAAATATGCCTCGCGCACAAGAGTGCATCGTCGGCGTCTTTCACGTAACCGACGGCACTCAAACATGATCCGTCTGAATGTGCATGCATACCCCTCGCGCCCCCGCTATCAGAAGCGCTGGGCATATATACATACATATATATTAAACACATAAATGTGGCCGCTCCGCTGCCGGCGTTACTGGCAGCGCAGCTACGCGGCCCCAAGCTAAGTAGAATTTAAGAAATATACATGAAGAGATTCAATAAAACCAACTCGGGAAAGACGGATGTCTTTCTGTCAATTTTAACAATAATAACACACCTAAAAGCAAATATTTGCGAACGTTTTAATATAACATTAAAAAATCGTATGTGGAAAATGTTTTTTGTTTTTGTTAAATGGTTAGGGTTTGATGAAACACACAATTCCTGGATAGATAAAAAAAGTATATTGAAATAATTAAACAGCAAAAAACAATTTTTTTATCTCGTTTTATGTTTTTATAATATTTAAAATAGTTTAAATTACTTCATTATTACTAAGATCTATAATATTTACAATTTCAAAGTGATTATGTGCTAACGTTGAAATATTATCGGATAATATAAATCTTTTGTCATCCTTATAATTTAAACTCATTTACAATTTCAGTATACATTTTATGACCTCTACTTCTGATTACTCTCTGCTGTCCATAACATGTTTTTTTTATGTTTAAGGCATTCAATATACTGAGCATGTGATAATCGTTTAACTACCCACTTTTTTACTCCTTTAATCTTTTTGACATTATGTTCAGTGCTATTGTCTTTGACAACTAAATAAGAGAATGCTTTCGCTTTTAACCCTGCAAATGAGGTCATTATACGACCCGCATTTTCGTCTTTCATTAAACCTAGTTCTTTGTTATTGCCCGATTAATCCCGAAAATATTTGACTCTTGGTAATTTGAGGTATTAAAAAAGGTATTTAACCCATAAAAATCTTCTATTGATGATATAATAAATGAATCTGTATCCATGTGGAGTATTTTTGATGATGGGCATTTTAGAGAATGAAAATGATAGAAATAGTATACATTAACCATTTTGAAAGTTCTAGTATACAAACTCCAATGTATATGGGTTTATTATACAAAATGCTTGATTTAGAGGACTCAATGGCAGCTAAATTTTCACCAAAGATTTCAACACTGTGAAAATTATGTCTAGCTATGCGTTGTCTAAACCCTGCGGAATTTTGTCTTGAATTATAATGTTTAATTAATGCGACCTCCCGTCGCTTTTCTACATTCTCCATCGTTTTACCGTAGACAGCATTAACCATTAATTTATAAAAGTTTATCTCAAACTCATTCTTAGCTTCTTTTCTATGGGATGTATTTAGATCAATATAGGGTTTAAGCCAACAGGATTGCTTAAAAGATAATACTCGCGATATTTTTTCTAAAATCATACCTTTCTCTATGCATAACTGCAACTGTTTTAAATGTATTATATAATTATTTTTATCAGATATGTCCGCTATCAATTTTGATTGTTTTCCGCCTGGAGGAATCTTATTTTCGGGGCAGAATGGTAAACTATTATGTTTATTGTGTATAGAATGAGGATATTTCAGATCTATTCTTAGATGTATCCTACATCCCCGCAAGCAGATATACTTAGAGCGTTGAAAGATTGAATTTCATTGTTACTTAGAAATTTGAAATTGTAATATTTCCCATCCATATAAATTGTTATCATCAATGTACGCTAGATAGTTTATAGGATCACTGGCCCTGAATCTTTCATTTAAATATTTATTATTTGCAGTAGCTATCTTTGTATATTTACGCATTGCATCGCATGAAACAGAAGGAGCAGTAACATAATTTATTGGGGTCTAACTTAGATATTCGTGAGCAAATACTCCTAAAGTTTTCAAATACATCAGCAAGAATTAGAATTATAATTTCAAATAATCTCGAATACTGCTGCAATTAAATGTTCTCCAAACCTTCTGAGCAAAGTTATAGTCTTCTAAACTACACTCCTCATCACTCAGTGAGTTGAAAAACAATTCTCTCGAGGGTAGTTGGAGATCGTCAAATTTGCTAAAGGTATCTAAATATTCGTATGGAAACAAAATTTCGCCTTAACATATCAAATGTTTCCCCTTGATACTTGTTTTTTTAAATTTTAAGATTTGATGGATCCATATAACTAGCAAGTTTTTCTAAGCTCGAATTTAAAAATCTATTTGAATCTATATATCTTATTTTATAATGCTGTTGTTTTGAAATATCAATCTCAACAATTTGAGTTAGCGCAATGTATAACTCTTTGTTACACGGTATGGGTTTAAGTTCATCTTTTATTGATGTTACAAATAAATGAATATCAGTTTAAATGTTTGCTTACAAACCTTATGAATAGGACCTACATATTGAGTTGGTTAAAAAACTTCTCCCGGTAGTCAGTCGAAATGGGCTCATCACAGGCATAGCACTCTCCATGTTCCTGATAGTCCTCATTCCAAATGATAAACTCGTAGTTTGGTTTTTTAGCAGATTTCCAGTACTTATCACAAAGTCCCATGGTTTGCGATCGAAGCACTTGGCAAAATGTATCGATACAATCTGGTCCTGAAATAGCGTAACTCCTAATGTTTTAACAGTTTCACTACCTTTAGATTGTGATAATATTTACCTTCATATGTCCACATCTCATTTAAATGATGATTATATTCATGTACAACATAAAATGACACTGCACATGCCGTATGCTTCTGAGCCATAGTGGTAGATGATTTTAAGGAATCATTCAGATTTCTATGAAAACTTTCCAATACAGCCTCGATATCAGCATAAATGACCACAGGGGGAGATAGTTTTTTAATGAAACTAGTAAAAACCGTTTTGGTATTTGGAGTACGATATTGGCCAGCAACTTTTCCGCACTCTTTATTGTCATGGGTGGTATTTGTGGTAGTATAAAATTGTAAACAATTTTCACAAAAATATGCCGTGCAATGGGACTTATTATGTTGAGAATAGCATAATTTTTTCATGCACGTTATATAGGCATAATGCATCATTTGCAAAGAGTCCTTATTAATCCCTAATAGGTTGATGTGATGTCCTCGAATTGCTTTAGTCCTCACTGTTGGTCCTACAACGTTTTTTCCATTGTCATCGATTTCATACACATTTATGCTAATATTAGCATTGGATAATTCGAATCTCTTTATTCCTTTGTTTGTGATTGGAAACTCAATCCCAGAAAAATCCAGTCTCACTCCTTCATAGCAAATAATATCTTGCCTGATGTCTATCATTCGATAGTATGAAGGGTTTGTTTAGTTATCTCGTGCTTTTTTTTATGGTTTGCTGTTGCAAATGTAGTGCTCAAGTACCGTCTATATGCCGATGACAAAATTGACCACTTGAAGCAATAATCATCTTCATTTTTAACATTTATTAATGCATTTCGAGATTTTATTTTCTTGGGAGCTGGTATAAATCTATTTACAGCGATATGTTCCAATTTAATTATTGTCAGCTCAAAATATTCAAATTTTTTTATTGCCCAACCTGAATCTTTCTCCTTGAATTCACTACTTAGAGTGATTAAAAGGTCAAGGGCATCATTCAGATGTTCATCAATCTCCTCGTTTGCAAATATAGGCTTATATGATGTCACGAAATGCTTCATCGTTTCCGTTAAGGTTTCATCATCCGTTTGTTTGACATACAGTCCATATACTTTGAGATTGAACTTCACCGACCCGTACTCACTCATACAGTAACGCACTAATTTGGTTAAGTCCGCTTTGCAATTATAAAATTCTTTTAAATCGAGCCGGTCACTATTATCAGAGCGAACACGATATGATTTTAAAGGAAATCGCGACTCTGTTGAAATTACAATAACATTTCGAGTTGTAATTATCCTCGAGTTGCGCTGCTGTTGCATTCTTATGTTTTTCTAACAATATATGACGCATTTCCCTAGACGGCAGGTAACTTTCGCCTCAAGTTGTACAGGTGATATTGGCTTTTTCCAGAGAAGTCTCCAATCTAGGACGTTTTGATGCGCCTGACGTTGATGCTTCTTGATGGCTTGACCCTTTGCTTGACCCTTTGGTCATAAGTACTTCAAAAGAATTTATACGATCCGAGCATTCATCATAATGAGCATACCATTCTGTTAATTCAAAGGACTTTGAGCACTGATCAAATTTTTTTGTTTGTATTAGAAGAGGACTAAGGTATTTGGGCCTCCATGAGGTTATATTTATCTGGCAGGCACTTGACCGTTGAATGAAAAAGGTTCTGTTATCTTTTCCAAACCTGTTTTAAAAACCTCCCTGTGTAATTATATGATGTGAAATTCAACCAATACATTCAATAGTACCGGCATTCTATCTAAAATCTACTTATTCTTTTTGTGTAATCCTCCCTTGGAAAAAAACCATGTTGAAAGCGAATCCTATGAGTCTCTTGGTGGAGTGAAATTTCACCAATCAAAGTAAAAAAAAAAAAACTACCCATTGAAAATAAATATTGTTTTATATTTATTTTGTATTTATTGTATATTATTTGTAGAAAAGTACATAAATTAATTGTATTAAACATAAACAAGAATATTATTAAAATTGCGTCTCGGCTCTTTCTAGCACAGCTATTAATTCGGCATTATCTTCGTCGCGAAGAAGTTCCCCGAATCGTTTTCTGTCCCCTTCGTCATTATCATCGACCAAATCGAATATACTGTCATCATCCGGGAAGTCGAATGTTTGAATTTCGTCAATCGGAGCAGCAGCCATTAGGTCATCTAGACTATCATCCCATACAATATCACTTAAGACATTCCATTGCCTTATATATTCTTGCGTTTTAATTCCGAAATCAGCGAAAGGTCCACGGAGTCGGGCTGGGTGTCCAGATCTATAGTTGTCTCAGGTTGCGAGTTTATAAAAATAATTTCTAGGTCATCCATCTTCGTTTAGAATTCACTTATGAGAAGGCTTGTAGCTGTGAGAAGCTATTATATGGGCATGTAACTATAGGACAGTGTTAGGTATACGCACAGACAAAAGAAATGATAACGAAAGTAAACGAACAGTCAAGGGGCTAGGAGGACCTTTTACAGAAAAAACCATAAAACCAAAAAAACATAAAACCAAAAGAGATAAACGATCCCAAAATAAAATAGTGCCGCAGATTAATTTGAAAGGGACGGGACGAAACAATTGCTTGAGGGATGTTTTAATCGTTTAGTGACGCAGATTCATTTGAAAGGGACGGGACGAAACACTTGCTTGAGAGATGTTTGAATTGTTGCAGGGGACCAATCACATAAGCAGAGAGAGGGATAGTTGTTTGATGGGTGCTGTGCAGGATTATTGATCATGGATTTTTTGACAAAGTTAGTTCACATCTTGTCCGCTAGGGGCGCCACAAAAATAGTAAGGATATAGGGCATTGGTTTAGACTCACCACTAAGTAGCATTCGATATAAGAGTGTAGTATATTTACTATAAGTCGAATTTATTAATTTTTGTCTTTTCATCCTTTATGACTCCATTCTTGATGTGAGCTCTTACCACGCAATCCTCCATGTAGGCATTTAAAAACCATGATTTTACATAATATTTCCATATGCTTGGCTAAATATTAGATCCTGAAAGCATTTATTCACAATGTAATGTTAAAAAATATCCTAAAAGTATGTGTTTTAGCATGATCATGTAAGTAACAATTCCTATAAGAATTTATTTCTTAATAGGAATGCTAATTCTGGACAATAAAAACATTTTTGGTTAAATGAGCACCTAGATCATATCCTTACACACATCTGTAAAGGATCCTTGCTAAGCAGAATATCCCATAGCAGGCAACACTTTTTTCTGTAAAAGGTCCTCCTAGCCCTTTGACTGTTCGTTTACTTTCGTTATCATTTCTTTTGTCTGTGCGTATACCTAACACTGTCCTATAGTTACATGCCCATATAATAGCTACTAACACAAGCGCCAAGTAGTAAGATTTTACTCGAATATCGAGTTCATGAACCACTTTATCCGAAGTGGCGCCCCTTGTGAGAGTTTACTCGAATATCGAGTTCATAAACCACTTTATCCGACGTGGCGCCCCCTTGT
This sequence comes from Drosophila guanche, assembly GCF_900245975.1. Classification (NCBI taxonomy): domain Eukaryota; kingdom Metazoa; phylum Arthropoda; class Insecta; order Diptera; family Drosophilidae; genus Drosophila; species Drosophila guanche. The sequence continues at coordinate 60,681 of NW_022995766.1, forward strand.
GAGAATTTATATATCCTTACTCCCTTTGTGGCGCCATCTAGCGGTCAAGATATGAACTAACTTCTCCTAGCCCCTTGACTGTTCGTTTACTTTCGTTATCATATCTTTTGTCTGTGTGTATGCCTAACACTGTCCTATAGTTACATGCCCATATAATAGCTACTCTCTTGAGCATTCATTTTCATTGGCCATGGAACTTTGCTTAAAATAATCTGACAATGGTCTTGCACTTTGCAAATAATGCTTTTGTTGAATCCTTTTCGAGTTGTTTAAGTCCATCTTGGACCACCAAGTTTATCGTGTGAGCAATACATGGAAGACTCCGTTTTTGTAATATCTCGCATGCTTTTACCATAGAGCTGTCGTTTTCTGTCACTACACAAACCGTTTTCACCAAGATGTTCCAAAAAGTCAGTATGTCCTTCAAAGTGTTTGCAATATTAAGCGCTGAATGATTTGTAGCATCTGCTAATTTTTGTGGTTGCTAAAGATGCGGTTTTCATACTAAAATAATGGATGAAGTGACCTTGTAACGGACACGGGAAGTGTAGTCTCGCCAGCACTATCTTTCTACTAAGGGTTGTCCGGCTAGGCTCAGGGAAAATGGGGTGGGTGTTGTGCTGCGAAAACGAACTCCGTCATCTAACAAAGTCGTAGACAGATTTACGGGAAACTTTGGTCGAGACTGCAAACTCGGACAAAACTTAAGGTTAACTACCGACTGTGAAGAACAAGGTGTTAGTGCTCTTCCCTCTTGACCCACCCTCCATGTAAAATTACAAAAAAATATGCCATTATGATTCTACCCAAAACCTTCTGCCGCTGCGCTAAGTAATCCCTCCCAAAAATAAGATTAGCAATTCATGTTATATCGTTATAATCTTGGCTTTAACTTGTATGACTTCATATTATTTATAACCCCCATTATTACAACCCTAACCCTTAAACTTATTTTTAATGCCTGTATTTATATGTGGGACTAACTTATGACATTTTAATTCAAGATAATGATCAAAGTATAAATAAAATAATATAATCGAAATATAATAAGCAACTAGTTTTACTATTAGTTATGTGAGAATGAATTAATTAAATTAATTAGATGGCATAATTGGGGTGATTGTAGTTAATAATAATTCATTTCAACATTTCCAACATTAGACTTCCCTCTACTTAGGATTCAACAGAGGCACATTCGTTTGAACTGATTAGTTCATATGGATCATATCATGTTCACGTTCCAATTCTCTATTAAATGCGTCATTCATTCTGCGATCTGGCGCTGGCATTCCTAACCTAACTAACAAACTGCCGCACATGAGGTAACACATATCTTCGATCAAGAGCAAAATCTGGTTATGGATCTCCTCATTCACCTCAAGATCGTAATTTCTTGAGCTGACGCGAATTCGATGTTATCTTTGTATTTTTTCCACAGGTCAAGTGGGTTCGATGGGAAGCATGTTGAAATGATGATAGCAAATAATGTGCGTATCTGACTTGGAGATGCAGAAATAATTGCTTCAGCGATTGTCGTGTCTCAATAAGTAGCGTTTTCAAGCAAATTAAGCTCTTGACATGCTGCACGGAATGTGGGGCACACGATACCATTACGAGTTCTCAGTGATTCAAATGATGTTGGCCCTCGAACATGTACCAGCAACAACCGAAAATAGAAACATTCATCATTCTTGGGATGAACTGTGTAAATACGACAAAGAGCATCAGTAGAACGCATATCTCGATGACCAGGAACTGCATCGCCTGTCTGCAGCGTTGTCGCTGGATGTGTTTCGGCACGTTGAGCAGCATTCGACGATGTGAAATATACTCTCTGACCGTTCTCTAGATGCACCCCCAAATGTAAAACAGTGGGATGACGTTCGTGAATAGGGAATGAAAATATACGCCAAATTGCTTCATTGCAGTTCACATATCTACCAACTTGATAGCGCGTGATTTTATCGTTGGTATTGGATCTAACAAATAAATAAAACAAATATTAAATATGATTAAACAAATACAAATGAACAACAACAGAACAAATGAACTTTTTATACAAATTTCTGAACACACACATGATGTCTTCAGAAAAAATAAAGTTTTGGCTTTAAGGCCGCAACAAACAGGCCATAAGTTGTTTTTAAGATGTATTCTGCTACTCGCGACGGAAACAAATCCAACAAATCAAAAACCATGACAATCGGTCCAGCCGTTCTCGAGTTATAAGTGCTTTACAAAATACGACTTTCTTTTATATATATAGATTATTAAAAAAATTGTTCTTATATATTTTTTCTCTATTCATAATTTTTCATTAAAATTTCATTTCTTAATTCTTTTAATGATTTTTCCCTTCCTTTAAGTGGTCTTTAGAATGAACATATTTAATCAGGTATCAAACTATGTTAATAAAACTGAGAGTAGGAACGAATGGGTGAGATACGGCCATGTGAGCCTATTTACGTGCGCATAGGGTTATGGTCAACCGCATGGGCAATGACCGCTAAACGAATACTTTTCACAAATTATGCAAGCACCAACATTTTTTTAGAAGCATCTTGTTTTATATTGTTTTTGTTGAACTGCGCGTAGGTATGTCGGTGTATATATGTATGCCTAGGTCCCGCTAACCAAGTCCATCTGTGTCTCTGCCGGCAGGCAAGGTCCGGTGGCACAAAAAACGGGACTGATGATGTGGTGTTGGAGTGGACCACCTTCCGAGAGTGGTGGTCAGGCCCAGATCGGCCAAATCAGCAGTTTTTCTGCCACACGTGGGTCATAACCTATGTACAGTACATACATGAAATTATGTAATAAGATCACTTTTTTCAGATATTCTTTCATACCTTATATCCAAGTTATTGGTTTATTTTTTTTACAGTGGGGGAGCGATATTCTATTTCACTATTTTAGCGATACAATAAGAAAGACTGTTCCCAAAAAAAATTGTTTTAATACAATTTTCTTCACAACCTGTGACAATTATAAAACAAATGTTTGCACTTTAAGCCCACAAATCACATGAAATCACAAATCGTTGCCAGCTTACACAAAGTTTTTCGTACAAATCACGCACCAGTAGAGGGGATCCATTACCTTTGAGTATTTAACAAATCCTTCGTCCTTCACTATATTGAATGGCGGCACATCCTTGGCAGCCATTTCAGTCAACGCTCTATCAATATCTTTTTTTTTCGAGTCGAGTTAGCGTCATACAGTATTGCTCTTTTAAAATACGAGTGCACAGATCGCGTACACTGGATCTGCAACTGCTGCTAGAGAATGCTATCTCTTCGTTAGCCACTGTGCTAGAGTTAGGTGCATGGTTTTGTATGTCTGCGTGGAATCGTTTTAAATGGTCGCGCAAGTTTGAGGTGTTGACGCTTGTCTTATATTCTTTTTCACACTTTAAGCATTTTGAAAACTTTTTATCCTCAGACCTTTTAAAGTACTTCCAGACCTAAGAGAACATGTTTTTTTTTTCCTGATGTTGACTTCTTTGTTGCGGATTCATTTTCGGAATCCGCTCTGCTGCAACGATGCGTGGAACTCTGACGCTTACCTATAATCAGATTCAAATTTTGCTAAAATACATTCTAATATTTTAAGAATATACTATGAATATTACTTTTTGAAGGAAGCTTTCCATTTTCTATATTACTTTTTTTTTCACTGCTGTTTTTAAATTTTTCTAATTTAAATTATAATATATATATAATATAATAAACATGTTAATCTTCTTATATATAAAATTCTCGTGTCACAAGGTTCGTTCCCGCACTCCCCCGAAACGGGGGATTTAAATTTTTCTAATTTAAATTATAATATATATATAATATAATAAACATGTTAATCTTCTTATATATAAAATTCTCGTGTCACAAGGTTCGTTCCCGCACTCCCCCGAAACGGCTTGACCGATTCTCATGAAATTTTGTGAGCATATTCAGTAGGTCTAAAAATCGGCCAACATCTATTTTTCATACCCCTTAGTGATAAGGGTTGTCCATCCTTAACATTTTTCTTTAATTTTTATACCCGGTACTCGAAGAGTAAATAGGGTATATTGTATTTGTGCGAATAACGGTTGTATGTAACGAAAAGAAGAAAGCGTTTGCGACCCCATAAATTATATATATTCTTGCTCAGCATCAATAGACGAGCCGATAGACCCATGTCTGTCTGTATGGTCACACTGTTACAGGTGTATTTAAAAAATGAGCCACGCCCCTTTCGAACACCGCAAAAGGGCGAAAACCTCCCAAATCTAAAATTTTGAAGATAAAATAAATCTTAAAACGCCATTCCGTAGGGAATGGCCATATCTATCGGATCAGCAAATCGGAGATCCGATTGGATCATTACTATAGCCAGAAAGAAGAAATTAATTAGCTGTGGCTAAACCCACCCCGTCCCGCAGCTTATATTTGTTTTTTGCACATTCTCTGATTCACACTCTGCTTCTGCAGTGTGCGGCCTCAGCCTCTCCCTCGGCCTCTACCGAGGATTTGCAGTGTCTAAGGAAGGGGGCGAGAACGTGGAGCGTAAAGGAGCGTGTTGGCGTGAGTAGTGCTGTTGATGTAGATGACAGATGAAGAAAAAATGAAAAATTTGACAAAACACAGCTAAGGTGCAGATGTAGTACTTAGTGCCAGGTATAAAAGTTGTGACGCGTAAGAAGCGTCTCACACGTCCCTTCTCTTTAAATAAGGAATAGAGTCCTGATTAATGGAAACAACAATTTTAAACAAATTTAATCATTCGTAGCTGCATTTTTAAACTAAATTTTCATATTGAAAATTCTTGAATTCTTGAATTCCAATGATCGGGAGTTTATCTTATAAATATATGTGATGGGAATAATCTTGTATAAAATTATCTAAGCATGGAATTCCCTCCTTAAGACATCCCTCAATTCTCTCCCAATATGCAGGCTTTGGGCCTGCCAAAACTTCATATCTGATTCATTCAAGATTTCTGGCAGAATTGCTGTTGTGTGCTGCTGCATAGGAACAAATTATCTGCCAAGATTTCGACTGCCTAATTGACAGCTTGGCTAATTTTCAAAGGGGAGATAGAAAGGAGCGGGAGACACTGCCCAATTACTTGAATCCTTTGACATTAACTCAAAATACAATGATGGTGGGGGGGGTGGGGGTGTTGGAAATGGCAGCAACCAACAATGCCACGCATCTTTAATTAATGAAGGAGCAGCAGGACGAAGGACATACCAGAAGGACCATTTTAATGTTTGACAGGCATTCCGTACCCACTGCCCAGCCAAGTCCACTACCCCTGTCACTGCGATCTGATGGTCTGTCCTGCTGTCTGTTCCGGGCATGTCCGAGTCTTGTCTTGTGGTCGGTTTCTTGAATTGCACTTGAAACCATTCGGAGGAGCCATTGCTTAACCTTGGCTTGGTCCTTTATGCAATGTAATGTTCGCCTCGATGGACAAGTGTAAGCCCAAGCAATTGTCTGCGGGTGTCCAAGAAAGCTATAGGTTGCGTCTGCCCTGCCTTGTTCTGCCCTGCAAGGGACAACTATTGTTTAAATACGATGCACAAACATTGTGTTGACACACGGTGGAATACAAAATAGAACACAGTTTTTCGATTGCACTGCACCACGTGTCCGGTCCTTCGATGTCTACCAGAGCCGCAAGATACTTGATGGGCTCCCATGATGATAATGAACATGATGATGATGAATTATTGTGCAGGTTCGTTCATGTATTGTGAAAAACCCCAAAATCCGAATTGGATATTGCCTCTAACGAAATTAATTAGGAGTGTCTCTGTACGGTGATTGGGAATTTGTGATTGACAATAATAAGTGGTTGGTTGGGGAATACAAATGGTGTATTATTAGGTTAGGTTAACGATATTTTAATAGTAGATAGAAGCAGCGGGGAATGAAATACAACGAAAGACAACCCAAAGAAAAAACAATAAGAATAAGAAAAAGCTGCAGAAACTGCAGTCAAAAGTTGTAAAAATTCAAACAATAAATCATCTTCTGCGTGCACTTGGGGGAAACGTTGAAGGAGCTGAAACACCAAGCAGGAACAGGTAGTGGGAGCAGGAAATAGGAGAAGGCACTCTCTACTTCCAGGAGCATTTATAGGTGGAAGCGCAGCTAAAAGGGGTAGACAGAGAGCGCAGATGGACTCAAACCGAATCGAAAGTTGCTGAAGAAAACAATGGAACAGAAAGTTGTTGCTTGGTTGCTGGGTCCAGAGTTGTTCTTATGCGGAAGTGAAAATCTTGTCAGCGGGTGGGCGCAGCAGGCAGGATTCAACTTGGTCAAAGCAATTTAGAAGCAGTTCATATACCAAGAAAGTGGCAGCAAAGTTTAGACCACAGGTCCAAACAAACATACATACTTATAGGTAAATAATAGTAGGAGCAATAGCAAAAAATTACAATTTTCGGGGGTACTTCTCCACCCGGAATCAGGAAGCCAGGCAGAAAGCAACTGCTTTTGCTGGACAAGAAAATGGAAAATAATAACCATTTGAAACTAAAAATATATATTGAAAAAGTTCTGAAAACATGTGGGTCTAATGGGAATCGTCAAGTTTATGCGAGTTAACAAGTCAGGCTTATCTACATCCCTCTTGTCAAGTTGTGCATAAAAATTACATAAACATTTTTCTACGACAAACTAAAGATGGAAGACTGATTAGAATTAATCTACTATGGTAGATCTAGGGTAGGGTCTAGTTTAATGCCAAGATCATCAACCAATTTAATTCTCTCAGGAGAACTACCGCAGATGTAAGCAATTCGAGACATTAAGGTGTAACATATTTGCTCAACACCATGACTAAAAGTTATTGAGATCTGATTGCAAGCGAGAGTGAAATGAAATGTCTTTATAATGGACGCAGAGCTTAACATCATCCGCATAAATAAGTATTCGATAATTTGTTAATACAGGAGGCAGGTCATTTAAAAAGAGTGTGAAAAGCAGGGGTCCTAGATGGCTACCCTGTGGTACTCCAGAAGTAACCATAGCAGGTAAAGAGAATGAGTCTTTGAAAAGGAGTCTGTGAGACCTAGAACACAGGTAGAAATCCATCTCGAAAGATTAGGCATAAAACCTAGAAGGTCAAGTTTTTGTGCAAGAAGAGAGTGGCGTCAGTGTGTCAGTGTAACTAACATCCGTCTGCAAGTTACCGGAAGCCGTTACTGACAAAGGAGGTGAACTATAAAAGATTAGTGGTTGTTGATCGTCGCCTTAGAAATCCGTGATGACCTGCGAATATAAGTGACTGAAGAGAGGTAATTCCTAAACATTTTATGAAGAGTGGAGAGGAATTATGAAACATTCGTTCAAGATGGGGGCATGAAGAATGGAGGGATAGAGTGAATAGTTTAGGCAAGGGTTCGCACAGAGACTCGGCACAGTACCTGAGTACTCAGCCGGGAACTCCGTCAGGGCTCGTTGAAAATACCGGCTTAACTAATCGAAGATCATGAAGCTGTGAGCTTTAGTTTAACAAAGGGCTGAAAATGCCGTTGGACCTAGGTAAACTGTATGGATCCACATGATCAGGCTAGCTTTCCAGTATAGCTTTTTTGTGAGTAAGTCGTTTGAACAAATTTTCCAAAAATATCTGCAATTGCCTGATCATTTGTTGGACGCGTATTTAGAAATTAAAGCGACTATGGATGATTTACAAAGCTGTAAAACTGTTTAGGGTCCTGTGAAAAACGTATCCTGAATCGAAGTAGGTTGTTCCTATAGCATTGAGCATTAAGAGCATGAAAATATAGCGATCTATTAAGTAACTAGAAAAAGGAGAAGGAGAACCAACTTCTTGTGTTTTTATACCCGGTACTCAAAGAGTAAATAGGGTTTATTGTATTTGTGGGGAATAACGGTTGTATGT
>NW_022995766.1:68667-137942 GCF_900245975.1 Drosophila guanche
GGCTAGTTCTCAGAGACTATAAAAGCTAGAGCCAAAAAAATTTTGCATCCAGACTCTCAGACTATGTTCACACTGTTACAATTGTATTTCAAAAATGAGCACGCCCCCTTCCGCCCCGCAAAAGGGCGGAAACCTCCCAAATCTAACATTTTGAAGATAAAAGAAAACTAAAAACGCCAGTCCGTAGGGAATGACCATATCTATCTATCTATCTAGATGACCAAATTGGAATCCGACTGGATCATTATTATGGCCACAATAAAGAAATTAATTTACAGTGGCTAAACCCACCCTGTCCCGCAGCTTTGGCGTGGCGAGCTAAAGGCTAAAGCTAAAGTGTTGGCGTGAGTAGTGGTGTTGATGTAGATGACACACGAAGAATGTAAAACTTGACAAATAACAGCTAAGGTGCAGATGTAGTACTGAGTGTCGGGTATAAAAGTTGTGACACGTAAGACGCGTAAATAGATTTTAGGTTCTTTAGACTCGTTCTTTCAAATTTTACATTTTACATTTTTTTACATGTGTCATGTACATGTACATTTACATTACTTATCACGCCAACATGATCTTTTAGCTCGCCCCCCCCTCCCATAAAGCCGCACACTGGCCGAATCAGAGTGTAAAATGAGAGAATGTGCAAAAAACAAAAAAAAAAACAAGAAGGGACGTGTGAGACGCTTGTAGTGTTATTAATGTGTGGATTCAATGATTTTATAAAAGGGATAAAACACTCGTAGAACATGTTTAATTGATTCCAAAAATCCTGGGGCCGTTTTTCGTTCATGAAGCGCACACCACGCAATTCTCCTTTCGAAAGTGACAAATTTACATATCTGGCTTCATATAAATGATGTTCAAAATAACGCTTGGCTGTAAAGGTATTACATACATATACCTGAACCCTTCTCAAAATTTGACAATCTGATTTTAGCGACGAAAAGATATCATATCATTCTCCGGCATCTCGAATTATTAATCAAGTGCCACGGATCCCATCTGGCGGATGGCTGTATGCTCACACAGTTACAAGTTTTTATACTCGGTACTCGAAGAGTACATATTTTATTTGTGCGAATAACGGTTGTATGTAACGCAGAGAAGGAAGCGTTTCCGACCCCATAAAGTATATATATTCTTGATCAGCATCAATAGCCGAGTCGATAGAGCCATGTCTGTCTGTCCGTATGTCCGTCTTGTTTGTCGGCTAGTTCTCAGAGACTATAAGAGCTAGAGCCCCCAACTTTTGCATCCAGACTGCTATGCGCTTACACTGAAACCAGTGTATTTCAAAAATGAGCCACGCCCCCTTCCGCCCCACCAACGGGCGAAAACCTCCCAAATCTACAGTTTTGAAGATAAAAGACACCATTCCGTAGGGAATGGCCATATCTATCAGATCACCAAATTGGGATTCGATCGGATCATTATTATAGTCACAATGAAGAAATTATTTTGCAGTGGCTAAACCCACCCTGTCCCGCAGCTTTTGTTGTTATTTTTACATTCTCTCATTCACACTCTGCTTCTGCTTCAACCGGCCCCTGCCTCTGCCCTCCCCCTGCCAATGCCTGTTCGGACTTTTAACCCACCCCGTCCCGCAGCTTTTATTTGCTTTTTTTTTGTGTGCGGACGGTGCCTCGGCCTCTGCCTCGAGTCTGCAGTGTTTGGGTCTAGGGAAGGGCGGCGAGCTAACGGAGCGTGTTGGTGTGAGAAGTCTTGTATATGTAGATGACAGATGGAGAAAAAATGAAAAATTTGACAAAACACCGCTGATTTGCAGATGCACTATTGTCCCAATGACCAGTTTTGGTGGCTGTTTACACAAATTAGCGCAAAAGGGCTTATGCCCGGGAGCAATTAGTATTTTGTATACGTAAAATGAATTTATAGTTTAAGCTATTGAATACTGACATAAGTTTGTTGCTATAGAACATACATGTGATATGTGAATACGATAGAGAAAGAGGAAGAAAATGCATTAAATAGGTGAATATCGAAATTGAAAAGAAGAAGAGATAAATTGATTTGAATTCCGACTTGGCCGAACAGCAGCACTTGGCTTTTTATTTCGAGATTTTTATTCTGAACTGGTTGCGAGGAGTTTCGGAAACAGTGGCCAAAAGCTAATTTTTAAAAGTTAAAACCAAGACTAGGTTTTTAACGCTCTGTATTAGAAAAAGAGTGACCATCAAAGTTGCGTACCAGAAAATTTCATAGATGGCGCCACCTTCGACAAATCTGCTGTGAAACCTAGCGGTCATTATTGCACAGAATGTGCAGGGAAAAAGTACCAATTTTATTGCTGTTTTAAATATCTCATAAATTGGCAAATACGATTAACTGATCCATTTTTTTTGATGCATTTTATTTAGTAGGCTTTTTACTACGTGTTCTGTAACGTGAACGATATCTAGTGGTTGGCGATGTCTTCTACATCTAGATGTAGTCCTGAGTGCCGGGTATAAAAGTTGCGACGCGTAAGAAGCGTCTCACACGTCCCTTCTCGTTTTTTTAAATTTTGTCCAGGCCCCTTCCGCCCCCGCAAAGGACGATAATCTGCTGTATTCACAATTTTGAAGAACAACGAAAACCAAAAACCTCATTTCGTAGAGAAGGACTATATCTATCAGATCACCAAATTGCGATTATATTGGATTAGTATTAAAAACGTAATGAAGAAATTACTTTACAGTAGCTAAACCCACCCCGTCCAGCAGCTTTTTTTTGTATAGTTTTTTGCTCATTCTCTCAGTCCACACTCTGCTTTTTGCAGTGTGCGGCTCTAGAGAGAAGTGAGAAGTGATGTAGATGTATGAAGATGACACATGTAAAAAAAATGTAAAGTCGTTAACACCATCAGCTGGTTTTTCGCAAGTGGCAACTTGATCGTATGGGGAGAAAAAGAATTGCATTTCCTTCTTGAATTTGACTTGCACTGCTGAACATACATTTTTGGCAGTGGTAAAAATAAAATAAAAGTGCAGTCCTCTGAGAACTTAAGAGTCAACTTAAATCTAAATCTGAAATTACATGGTGTAATGAAAATCTCATTTCACGCATTCAAAAAAATTCTGAATGAGCAGTACCTTAAACGACGCCTAGAACATACACATACAAAAATAGAGGACACAATATATAAAACCTCCTAAAACCGTTAAAATAAAAAAAAACAACACTCTAAACATTAATAAAACAAAAATTCTGCAATAGAAACAAAACATTATTCCTCTAAAAACTTTAATGAGTCTATCAAAAAAAGCCGGTTTGTTTTGAATAGGTGGATAAAAAATTCGATTTGGTCGAGTAGTTTAATCATAACACATGTACAAACTAAATTTTTATATTATTACCGCTTGGATCGTTTTTTCTCCACGCTCTCTCCTCCTCAATCGTAACTAAACGGCATCGATTTTTTTAGAAGGACATGTTGGCTTCGCCGTTCGTGAGGTGTATATTGGCTTATTACACGTTATAAATTTACTTTTTTTGTATGCTGAACTTGTATTTATTTGTAACTTACCCAGATACTCGATGAAGGCCTTCTCAAAGAATCGTTTTAGTCAATTGTGTTGGGTTTACTTTTATACTGTTATACTTGTAACACACAGAAGGAAACTTTTCCGACCCCATAATGTACATATATATATTCTGGATAAGAATTCTGGAGGAGATCTGCGTTTTGCTGGCTTCCGCGTAACAGGCTTTGGCTTGGTGGCACATGGGCCACTTGATGGTGCAGTCATTGCATATCAACGTCCAACGAGTAGTGTGTATTAAAGTTGTGACGCATAAGAAGCGTCCCCTTCTCTTTTTTTTTTTAAGGAAAGATATTTCACTCCCGACATCGCCTAAACATTGCTTCGGGGTAGCATTTCAAGCAACGCAAAGGGTCTGGAAAGTGAAGAGAAATAATGATAAACATATACTCCTACTCGTATGAGAGGAGGCATAAGGTCCTGGGGGGATCAACGCCATAGTCTCTGACATTTTTACGATGTAAGTGCGTAACTAAATAACATGGCCGGCGGTGGAACAAATTATAATATGAATGCAAGGACGAGATATCTATATTCCCGACAATAGCTGCAGGCAGGGCAATAGAAAGCGTTAGAGCCCATACACTCTCTCTCTGTCTGTATCTGATTATCTCTCTATGTGTGTGGGTGACCATCCAGTATATTTGATATTTAATAGCGAATCCTGCTAATCCCCTGCATAATCTTTTTTCCCCCACTATAAACCTAGCTGCTCGCTCTCTACCTTTTCGTTTGCTCTTGCCGCTCCGTGCTAACGCTGACAATTTAGAAGGAGGGGAAACATTTTAAAAGGGGATCCAACTAAGAACGGCAAACAAAGTGTAATCTGATTGCATTTGGCAGCGTCACAAAGAGAATAAGGTGGTTGGTGTCTTCTGGAGGATGGGGTCTGGGATTAGGGTGTCATGTCCTAGTGCCTGCTCCTGCCAAAGGCGCTGCTTCGCTTAATCAAACGTCGCTCTTTGTGTCAGCAGGGTTTTCCCGGGTAGCATTCTCTGCCCAGGTGTCTATTGCTCTTTACTTCTCCTTCTCCTGCGCCTTGGGAGCTACATACTCATTCAGTCCATCAGTAGTCTGTGTGTCCTTCTGTTCGTCAGTCAGTCAGTCAGTGAGGCAATCGCCGAGATTGATTATGTCTGCTTTAATCTGGCAAATGTAATCAACATGTTTCTGGCTTTTATGCTTTAGCTTTCAGCCCCCCACCAGTGCCAAACACCTAAGGCTTAAGAGGGCGTCTCAAAAGAGCGCTGACAATATATGTGTTTGTGTGTGAGTGTTTGCTGACTTTATTTTGTTTATTTACATTGCTTTCCTGATTTGTAATGCCTTAAATGACCCCCCCCCCCCAACTCCGTCGAGAAAATCATGAAAGATGGAAACTAGCCGGAAAATAGAAAGAATCTGGCAGAGAAAATTGGAAAAAGTAAAGTGAAACAAACCCACAAAATTGTAAAACAAGTTAATATTAAAAATAAATTAATATAGTTCTTAAGTTTTAATGCAAATCACACCACAGAGCAGGGTTCTTTCAACTTTTTTTGTTCATGGTTTCCAGCTCTCTCATCACCCAATGTTGTATGAATGACTTGTGCCCACTTTAGTGGGCACTCGGCACTCGCCTGCGGTGAAGAGCGGGAGGTGCATCCGTACAACTAATGATGACATATAGATTGAATTATTTTATGAATCTCCACAAATTGTTTGGCCACTACGAGTGAGAAAGCGAGAGCGAGAAAAATGTATGAAAATATAATGAATGCCTTTCTTTGGCTGCTGCGACGACTTTTGCTGACTGTAGCACGATGGCGATTTGTTTTCATTTGAGAATCGGATATCTCTTCCGGAGGAGAAAGGACTCCTCTGCTAAGGGAAATCATTAAAAATTTCCGGCATATTTGGCATCAGCATCAGAGATTGTTACGCCAAGCATTCCAGAAAAAAGAAAGAAAAGACAGCGAAAAGCAAAAGAATAAGGAAAGGCAAAAGATAAGAACACTGAGAGGCAAGAAATGAAAGAAGAGAATGCAATAACCACAAAAGCTTTTAGGAGCTTTTCTCCTCTTAAACTTCGTTTTTGGCAAAAAAAAAGTTTTTTCTTTTCTCTCAAATCGGGTATAGCTCTTTGCGAAGTTCGTTTCTGGCGCCTGCCATTTGTATCCCCCGCCCTCGCATTTGTTGTGGTCGACTTCCGCTGCCCCTGCCATATTTTTGACTGCTATTTTTTCCGATCTTCCCCTTTGCGACCCCCTTGTGTGAGCCCTTTACGCGTTAACAGGGTTAACAAAGGGAAGCCTGAATATTCTCACAGCTCAATCGAATTTCGCCCTAAGCCAATTTGTACGCAAATAATTTTATCGGTAACAGGAGCAGGAGAAGAAGCAGGCCGCTTGAGCAACGGCAGAAGAGCATCATTACCACCTACAGAAACTTGATTTGATTGTGGTTTTTTCTTACCGACCAGCCTCTTGCTGGGCTTACTCTCTACCAAAGGGTATGCTGAAAATAAGGCTAAGAACTTCTGTTTGAGTTTTACTTAAAGATTAATTTTAAAGTGAAATCAAAATGTAGTGAGATGTCTGCCCTACACCCATTATTTCGATTTATTCTCACATGTTCAATCGTTTAAATCTGACCAATATTTAACGGCATATTTCGATTGGAATAAATCTGATAAAGGATTTTGGTATTTGTTTTAGTACAAAACAAAACCAAATATAACTCATAATAAAGCACGATAAAGATAAGAGTATAATGATTGTTGTGTTTTCCTTAATTACTTGGCACCCCGAACTGCCCTCTCCTAGTCACAAAATTGGGGGAAAACTTGCTGCTTCGTTTTCTTTTATGGAAGAAAACTTTGAGAAAGGAAAGAAAGGACATGGCCAGCGGGAATTGACAATTTATCATTTATGATTATGATGATGATGATGCCCTGCCACCGCCTGATGACGTTTCGGACTTTGTGACCTGCGACCCCTGAAATGCTCTTGGGGTTGCCCCAAAAATAACTTTGCCTCGCCCCTCTAAAATTGGTCTTTGATAGGAATGCAAGAAATTATCATATTTTTGTTTTAAAAACAAGAAAACTTTACAGCACTTTTCCTGGTTAGTTCGTTTCAAAGCTAACTTTAAGATTGCGGCTAATCGGCCATTGAGAGAAAATATATCGTTTTTTATACCTGGTACTCGAAGAGTACTTGTTTAGCTCTTATAGTTGTGTTTAGCTATAATTTTCCACGATTATTAGCGTAAAATCATTCTTTCAGGCATGTTCAAGACCGGTCAGGTTCGGGCGTCATGCGGCAGCGCTCCTCAGTCGGTTGGCAAGAGGAGGGCTGCGAAACACTGCTTGGATTGATGTCGCATGGGTCATTTTATGGTGCAGTCATTGCATATCAACGTATAGACATAAATGCATATGTATCTAAGAGTAGTTCTGTAAAGAGAAGTTTTTACGAACATCTACTTTCTACTTTGTAACGGACACGGAAGGTGTCGTCTCGTCAGCACTCTCTGTCTACTAAGGGGGGGTGCCGGCCTGGCTCAGGAAACATCGGGTGGGCGTTGTGCTGCTGGACGAACTCCGTCACTTGCATCAGACCTACCAACCCGGACGGAACCTAAGGTCAACTACCGAGTGTGAAGTGCAAGCTGCTTATACTCATCCCTCTTCACCCAACCTACCTGTAGAATAACATAAGAGTAGGACATTATGATTCTACCCACTACTTACTGCTGCTGCGCTAAGTTCCGTATGCGCTCAACAAGACGGAGGGACAGACAGACATACAGACATAGAATCGGCTATTGATGATGATCAAGAATATATATATACTTTATGGGGTGGGAAACGTCTCCTTCTGTGTGTTACTTACATCCACTTTTTTGCACAAATACAATGTACCCTATTTACTCTTCGAATACTGGCTATACAAACAATAAAAACATTCGACAATATATTAAAATGTTATCTCTAGAAAGATATAGAAATATAAAACAATTATAATAATTATATTTTTCCATATCTTTATAGCGACAAATCCATATCTAAACAATTTTTCAATCTTTTATGACTAAGAATAATATCTGAAAGTCGCTTTTCATCCACCATCTGGGTACCTTGGGTAATTGTCTGATGCTGACTATACCGTATCTCAAACACATGGAGACCGAATGTAGCAAGCGCTGGCCGGAAGTGGGTTGGGGGGAGGGGCTTGAATGAATGACAAACATTTGAAAAAGTTTTCCAGGAACTTGAGGGATTGCTGCTCGTAGTCCCCGATTCCATTTGAACTTTAATGATTGTGCGGTGGCGCATAAAGTACAAGCCAAAGTACAACATTGAGTACAGTCACGCCCCCACACACACACATCCCAAACCCCAAAGAATAAGAATAGCAAGACAGAACGAGAGAGGTTAAGAAAGTGGTGGAAAATCTTTCTTTCGGGCTATCCTCTTGTAAAACTTCACACGCTCCATCCCACCATGCTATCGAGTCGCGGAGGCAAAAAAATGGAACTTTTAATTTGTTCCAAAGTAAATTTTAGCCAAAAACTTAGTTGTTCTATCTCTCTCGCTTGCTCTATTCATCGCCCACTGTGTCTATCACATGTGTGTGGGGAAAGGAAGGCTTTGTGTGGAAATTTTTTCAATGGCCACACAATCGACAGCCAACGACAATGTCAATGTCCCCTTCCTTCAGCTTCATGGCATTTTCAGTGCAAAAGTTTTTCAATTAAATGTGTGTGCAAAAAAATAATACAAAAATTGTTCCACTGATTTTTAGAGCGCGCTAAAAGCCACGAAAATCGTTTTGCTGACGAATTGATTAATTATTTCCAAAGTGTTTTGTAATTATTTATGGTTCCGTTTCAGTTGGGGTTGGGGTTCATATGTGATGGAGTGCGATCAATTAGCGGGCCACCGATGCTGTAGTGGCAGGGCTGCAATTGCATCTAGTTTATTTTAAATATTTAAAAATATTATAAAAAATAAGTAAGAACATATGAACAGACAAAAAAAGGCTCAAAATCCGATAGTTCATCACTACTTCTCATCAACTCAGGCGTCCCACAAGGAAGCGTATTGGGACCAATTCTCTACACCCTATATACGGCCGACATGCCAGTTACAAACAACTGCACTGTTGCAACATATGCTGATGATACAGCCGTTTTAGCCACAAGCACATCTATAAATGAAGCTTCTGAACTCCTGCAGAGTGAGCTAAGCCTAATTGAAGACTGGTTCCTTCGATGGAAAATTAGAATAAACTCCCTGAAATCCGTCCAAATAACGTTTTCATTAAGACCAGGTAACTGCCCAAATGTTACACTTAACGGCTCACCAATTCCACAAAGTACCTGTGTGAAGTATCTCGGCTTGCATCTCGACCGCAGATTAACATGGAAAAACCACATTAAAGCAAAATGTCAACAACTTAGACTTAAAACACTAAAAATGTCCTGGCTGATAAGTCGAAAATCAGAAACCACTTTGGAAAACAAAATTCGCCTCTACAAATCCATACTGAAGCCTGTTTGGACCTACGCTATACAGCTTTGGGGAACTGCTAGCAACTCAAATATTGAAATACTTCAGCGTTACCAATCAAAAACTTTGCGACAAATTGTCAATGCTCCGTTTTACGTATCTAATGCAAACATCCACAAAGATCTGAATATTCCAACCATTAAAGAAGAAATAAAGAAAACTAGTAAGAAATACATCGACAGACTCCACAACCACGAAAATAATTTAGCCTTAAGTCTATTAGACAATAGCCTAACAGTAAGAAGACTGAAAAGATACCACATTCTCGATATCCCTGATAGATAAATTTAACAAACTAAAANCCGTTTTAGCCACAAGCACATCTATAAATGAAGCTTCTGAACTCCTGCAGAGTGAGCTAAGCCTAATTGAAGACTGGTTCCTTCGATGGAAAATTAGAATAAACTCCCTGAAATCCGTCCAAATAACGTTTTCATTAAGACCAGGTAACTGCCCAAATGTTACACTTAACGGCTCACCAATTCCACAAAGTACCTGTGTGAAGTATCTCGGCTTGCATCTCGACCGCAGATTAACATGGAAAAACCACATTAAAGCAAAATGTCAACAACTTAGACTTAAAACACTAAAAATGTCCTGGCTGATAAGTCGAAAATCAGAAACCACTTTGGAAAACAAAATTCGCCTCTACAAATCCATACTGAAGCCTGTTTGGACCTACGCTATACAGCTTTGGGGAACTGCTAGCAACTCAAATATTGAAATACTTCAGCGTTACCAATCAAAAACTTTGCGACAAATTGTCAATGCTCCGTTTTACGTATCTAATGCAAACATCCACAAAGATCTGAATATTCCAACCATTAAAGAAGAAATAAAGAAAACTAGTAAGAAATACATCGACAGACTCCACAACCACGAAAATAATTTAGCCTTAAGTCTATTAGACAATAGCCTAACAGTAAGAAGACTGAAAAGATACCACATTCTCGATATCCCTGATAGATAAATTTAACAAACTAAAAAGATGTTATATATAATAGCAGGGCTCATTGGAAAACTGCTATTTCTGTTAATTGAATATTAATTATACAATTTACTTATTGTTTAAAAACAGATTGTAAATATAAAGAGAGAGAAAAAAAAAAAAAAAAAAAATCTGTTAATGAATTATTTTAGTTTTTTAGTGGCTTGTTGTTTAAAACGAGTAGGAACGTTGGTGAGAACCTTCGTACCCGTCACAACTTTTATACCCGGTGCTCAGCCGTATATCTGTCCTTACAAGTTTTGTCATTTGTCATCTACATCTACATCACTTCTCACACCAACTCGCCCTTTAACCTCAGCACCCTCCCCCAGAGACGCACACTGCATGAGGCAGAGTGTTTGAGCAAGAAAGAATCATAACAAAAAGCAAGCATAAGCAAAGCTTCTGGAAGGAGTGGGGGAGGCAACTGAAAATTAATGACTTCATTCTGACTATAATAACGATCCAATTTAATCCCAATCATGAAATCTGATAGATATGGTCATTCCCTACGAAATTCCACTTTTAGTATTCTCCTGTCTTCAAAATTGTGAATACAACAGATTTTCTTTTTTTTTTTGGGCGAAATTTGCTTAATAATAAGCAACTTGCACTTGCAACACTGTGAGCTTACAGGCATCTTAAAAGAAAAATTTGGTGGCTCTAGCTTTTATAGTCTTTGATATCCAGGCGCTCTTCAAGACGGACGAACAGACGTACAGGCGGACAGACGGACGGACAGACAGGCATGGTTCTTTGTGCACAAATACCATTTACCCTATTTACTCTTCGAATACCGGGTATAATTATAGTTTCCTTCCTGCTCAAGAGAAAAATACTGCATACAGTGCCTTTACCTTTGGCTCTTGCAAAAACTTAGGTAGGAGAAGAAAAGCTGCAAACTGGTTTCAGATTGTGTGTCAGCCCTGTCTTCTGTCCAATAAATGTCAATTACAATCAATTTGGGCAAGTTTTCCGTAGTCTACTCTATACAGCGTATTTCTATTGTACCCACGCCTCCTCTCCTATCTAGGGGTCTGACCTTTTGTTACCATTCCCCTTGTCCATTGCTTCTGGTCGTTTTAAAGTCTGGCTGTAAAGCAGTAGCAAATTTTGATTGACAGGTGAAATTAAATTCGCCAGCCAGCCAGTCAGTCCAGCCAGACAGTGAGCCTGGAAAGTCAAGAAAAGAAAAGCCAAGCAGCGACAAATCCAAAGACAACCCCATGGCATGGCATACTTTACAGATGAAAAGTCTCAGAAAAATTTTGCCTTTTGTTTTATGCACATGGACATAGAGCAATTCCCCGTGGCAATATGATTGATTGATGATTAGCAAATGCCCCACGTACCCCTCCACTCTCTACTGGTGCCTGATTCACTTTTGAATAACAACAAAAACAGACACTGGGAAGGATTGCTGCAAAGGAGAGCACTCCGCTTGCGCTCTCTGCCTGCTGGCATTATAGCAAATCAATCATTTTCATCTTCAACTGAACATTGTGCGCTGCTCTCGTGCCCAAACATTGTTTGGATATAGTCCGTCTCTCTCGCAGTGTGCCACGTTGTTGCCTGTTGCAAATCAATCTTCCAGCGAGAGAAAATTTCAATCAGCTATCTCTGATAATACCCCGATATCGTTGACAAATTGTTTGGCATTAACTCGAATGCAGAACTTACCCTAGAAACTTATTCTACTTACCGATCCTAAGGAACAAGGATAGCAACAGCAAACAAGCAGCCTTACAGAGTAAATCTTCACGATATTTTCTTGATTTATGTCCCTCACTTGCAGCTACTTTTAATGAAATTTTACCCTTTTTAACATTTTTAAGCCGCAAGAAAGCATCATTAAAGTCAATAAGTAAGTTAAGAAACCACAGCCTTATATTTCACGTACAAGGCGCTGGCGGCGAGAAGGGTTAAGTGAAAATGTGAAAGACAAAGCGGAAATTAATGCGTATGCATCCATTTTCCACATGGCGCTACTCCCTCCAAGAGACACACACACGAGACGACTAAATAAATGAAAGGATATTAGCCGCACATTTTGGTGCGGGTGACAGTGCCTTGTCAATGCTGTCGTCAGCTCCTTAACCTCCAAGTTTTTGCTTCATTTCTCTCCCTCTCTACACCCTTCCGCAGCTCTAAGCATTAAGTGCGAAAATGTGCAAATTCGATTTTGTGGTGTTCAGTCTTGTGAACGCACACACACACTTTTAATTAAAGCCCAAAATAAACTTTTGACACCACACATATGAATTAATTATCAATTGAAGGCCTTCGCAGGCAGAGGCAGGAGGCTTCCTCCTTCTGGCAGGTTAAACTAAATGAATTGTTGTATGCTTCCAGGTTTCATGCGTGTGTGAGTGTGATGAATGTGTTGCAGAACAGCAGGAACTGGTAAATACACTACTTTTGAGTTAACAGATCTCCTGGGCATATTTTCAATAAAAATATAATTATTTAGAATCCCGCGCTGCGCAGATGCTTTTCTGCTACAAATCAGAGCAATTAGTAATTAGGATATATTATATTTTGGTGGGAGCATTGTGTGTAACGCCCAGAATGAAATGTTTCCGACCCCAGGAAGTATATAAATTTATTCTTGATTAGTTTCAAGAGCCGAATCTATGTCTGTTTGTCGATCTTGATGAGCGCCTGGGTATCAGATAATATAGAGCTAGGGTCACCAAATGTTGTGTGAAGGCTCATGGATATCACACTGTTACAAGTTTGTTTCAAAATTTCGCCCGCCCCCGTTAGCGACAACAAAGGGCGAATATCTCTTATATCCACAAATTAGAAGACAAGAAAAAACTAAAAACGCAGTTCCCTAGATAATGGCCAGATCAGCATCAATAGCCGAGTCTATATCTGTCTGTCTGTCTGTAAATCTATCCGTCTTTTTTGTCGGCTACTTCTCAGAGACTATGAGAGCTAGAGCCACCGAATTGCCCCCACTGTTGCGATATCACACTGCCCCACAATGGTCGAAAATCTGCTGTATCCACAATTTTGAAGATAAGAGAAAACTAAAAACGCAATTCCTACTGAGTACCAATCAATTGACAGAAGCAATACTAGTACTTGTTTTTCTGTTTTTTTTTTTTTTTTGTTTATTGTCTTATATATTCCATTTGACAATTGAACATTTTTCAATTTCAGAAGTCCCTGCACTGATTTAATCAGTTGGGGTTAGATGCTTACGACGAATTGAAGAGGTATTTGGCGTTCTCTATCAAGAGAAAATGTGTCCTAAAATTCTTTCATTAACCTTTGTTATGGCGTATGGCATACACAGAGTAATACCGCAAGATTTGGGTTTTACTTTGACAGAACTCTAGCCACACACATCACATCTGCGACAGCAGCAGCTCCTGCAGTCCCCGCATTTGGATTCACTTGCATTACCAGCAGAAATCACACATCCTTTACGTGCTGTTTGTTGTCCCTAGCAAACACAAAGTGATATCATAACATGTAATCAACGCATCCACATTTTATGAGCCACACATCATGTAAATTATATGACACAGAACATAAAATAGGACCTGAGAACCAAAAACGAACAACAACCAGAAAGCAATGCAAAAGCAGTGGCCCGCAATATGTGAAATGTGTGTAAAAAGGGGCGTTCACTAGGATATTCTTGTTGTAATTAAAATTCTCGAAGTTGGCCTTGGGATTTCAGGCGCATTTATATTAGATATTTGTGGCTAATATGTATATTTGAATTTCCAAATGATGAAGCTGCAACATCGTGGTTAGGGGGCTCCTTGGAAGTATTTATACCCGGTATTCGAAGAGTAAATAGGTATATTGGATTTATTGGACCCCACAAAGTATATATATTCTTGATCAGCATCAATAGCCGAGTCGATATAGCCTTGTCTGTCCGTCCGTCTTGTTGAGCGCCCGGGACTCGGAGACTATAAAAGCTAGAGCCACCAAATTTTGCATCCAGACGACTGTATGCTCACACTGTTACAAGTGTATTTCAAAATTTCGTTGTACAAGTTTAGACGCGTAAGAAGCGTCTCACACGTCCCTTCTCGTTATTTTTATCTTCCACGCTCTTAGCCTTTCTATTAAAGTCATACACAAACAGAATTGAAACATAATTTTATTGAATTTTTGAATGTTTAAACCCTCCCGACTGTTGCATGTGAAGACGATCGATCTTTCTCATCCTGGCGACGACTAGAAACAGCGTCCGCCCCAGAATCCTGGACCACTTGTGCCACACCTGGAGTTAAATGGACCATTGTAGGGTCCAAAGCAGGGATCGTAGTAGCCACTGGGTCCACAACCACCGCAAGGGCAGAGGGCGGCAGAGGGATAACAAGGCCAGCTGCACATCTTCGTAAATTGCTTTTGTCCTGCCAGGAAAAAATTTTAAAAATAAATTTTGAATTTGATGTTTTTTTAATTTCAAATCTATTTACTTTGTTTAGAAGAGGCGGAACGTTGTTAATTTAGGTTTTATTTTGCTGTTTTCACAAAACAGTCCGAAGGGTTAGAGCTCCAAAGATTGAATGAAAAATATGTGTTAGACAGGACACCTACAAAATATGGTCCATGCGGCAGCTGATATCATGGCATACTTTATGATAACAACATATGTATATAAAAATGTGGCTTTATGGAATGGAAGTGAAGAAAGGACCCATAGTCCGAAATTATTTTTCTGAGGGCGAGGCCTAACAGCTCTAGAGAGGCTCATTATAGATCATTCGTAGACGATCGAGCCACAAAAAACAGCAAAGTACGGTAGGGTGTAAAGGGTAGAGGGTAAAGGGCTGCACAATTTTAGATTTAATTCAAATGCTTTAATACAATACCATCAAATGTGTTCCCCTAAGGCGACAAATAGAGATGGCCAACATCTCACAGGCCCATACTTACATACATATGTATCTATGTTTGTACATACGTATGAATATGACTAAATGTAGCTTTGCTGCCACACCGTGTCTATAATTTAGTCCCATTGTACTTCGGTTTAATTTCACTCAAAACGAAATTTCTTCTGTCAAATATGCAAGTCAGTAGGCTGTAACATTCAGTCATCAATTGTAAATCCCAATATATGCTCATTCGTTTTCAGGCCCTCGTTCAGCCAACAAAAAAATTATATTTTCGGAAAAAGTATTGTGAAAGTTTGAGTTTAAATTTGAGATTTAAAATTGTTTTTGTGAAAAGTTTCACATGTGTAAAAATTATTTTTCTTAAATCCTAATTCCAATGATGGCCAAAAGGTGAGAAATAAAGGAAATTTCATTTGGCATTCTAATATAAATCCATTCCACAGTATCCACCACACCACACGAAATGTTACTAAATTATTGAACTGCCTAGTATTCGTGCATAAAGTATGTGCATAAAGGAGACACAAACTATCCATCGTTAAGCATATTTACAGACTTAGATCAAACTGGACACACTGGATTGAAATCAATACATGATTCCTAAAGGATGTGTACACTTTTACTTTATATCAAACACGCAAAATCACTGGATTATAACAAATGGACGATGAGTCAACTCCAATTCCTAAAGGATACGTGTTTAGCCATAACATTTGAATTTAGGGTATCAAAATATTGGTTGATTGGCTAAGAGATTTATTCTCGATATTCTAATCCCATATTCATATTGCAGACTGAAACGCAATAAGGATTTTTATCGATACAATTGAAAGAAAGCTAAACTTCTACACAATGGTTTTTGTAAGTGTTTCGGGTGGGAGCTTGTATTATTAGCTAAAAAATAACTCCAGTTCCTTTTGCTTAGGTTATAGTTTATACAAATGAATACTACTCGCAAGGGAATTGCTGGAATTAAATAAAAATATAAGAAATATATAAAATATATTCACACGCAAATAAAATACTGAATAAAATCGATGACTGATTGTGATTTAGATGTACACTGAACTATTGTGTGTTTAATGTTGGTATTAAGAGCAGTGTTCTTTTTGGGGATACTTAAGGGTGTAGCTGAAGGTTCGGCAGAAGATTCTTTGACAGAATTTTGGTATTCCGCACCAGATATTTAGAATCCAGAATCTTGAAACAAACTTGATTCTGTGTGATATCACATGAATCATCACACAAAACTCTTATAGTATGTGAGAAACAGTCGTCAAACAAGACGGATAGACGGACATACATGGATATATTGACCAGGCTATTAATGCTGATTAAGAATATACATATATCCTTTAAGTGCGTTACGCACTTTGCTCCAACTACAAATACAATATACCCTATTTACTCTTCGAGCACCGGGTATAAAAAGTTCACAAAACCACAAACAAAACAAAATTTCCGTGAAGAAGTTTTGCGGATATTCGGCAACATCCTGTGTGGTGGCTGCTGTTATTCTTGCTGTCCCTGCTGTTCACCCAACTGTGGCCCCTTCGATGGAACCTGCTGTGGACCCTACTCTGGACCATTCTGCTCCTCCGTCTGTCCGTCCTGATGAGCGCTTAGTACTCAGAGACTATAAGAGCTAGAGCCACCAAATTTTGCATCCAGACTTCTGTATGCTCACACTGTTACAAGTGTATTTCAAAAATGAGAACCGCCCCCTTCCGCCCCCGCAAAATGGCGAAAATTTTCCAAATCTACAATTTTGAAGATAAAAGACAACTTCCGTAGGGAATGACCATATCTATCAGATCACCAAATTGGGATCCGATTGGATCATTATTATAGCCACAATGAAGAAATTATTTTGCAGTGGCTAAACCCACCCGTCCCGCAGCTTATATTTGTTTTTTTCACATTCTCTCATTCACACTCTGCTTCTGCTGTGTGCGGCCCCTGCGTCTGCCGCTAGTCTGCAGTGTGTTGGTCTAGAGAAGGGGAGCGAGCTAAAGGAGCGTGTTGGTGTGAGAAGTGTTGAAGATGTAGATGAAGAAAAAATGTTAAATTTGACAAAACACCGCTAAGGTGCTGATGTAGTGTCACACGTCTCTTATCGTTTAAATTGTATTTCATAGATACACTATTGCGACTGCCCAGTCTCACTTCAGAAATAACGAACAATTCTTTATTAGATTTGTTTGATATTCTCAGCTCATCCAAACATACAAGTAGCTTCTATATTTTCAAATCCACATGCACATAGTATTTTATTTTTGTAGCAGCGAATTAAGAAATCCTTTTGCTATTTACCAGCTAAGAGAGTAAGCTGTTTGCATGCCTAATTGATTTATAAAACCAAAAGATAGAGAGAGAGGGAGTAAGGAAATAACGCATAAAAATTTGCCTATATACTGGCGTGCTCTCTACACTCCCGTGTAGACTCTTTTCCGCTCGTATTCTTCATCAATTTTATGCACACAAAACACTGCTCACCAAAGATACGCGACTTGCCTTTTCAATTTCCCTTCTTATGCTTAGTCAGCGCAGTGCTTTGGACTCCACATTTCCTTTGAACCTCAGGCTTACACTCCGACTTGGAACCGGACTTTGGGTTTCTGGGGTCGGTAGACTGGAGAGATTTTTGTTTGCATTTTGTTGGCCCCAGAGACTAATGGTACATGGCCAAGAACCCCCGTCCTTAGTCCAGTGTCTGTCCTTTCTGCATTTTTTCCAATTCAGCAGTTAATAAATCCCCAACATGCATACGATTCGTACTCGCAGTCGTTCTTGTATCTGTGGCAGAGTGCAAGGCAATGGCCAATTGAAGGCGCCCCTCCCTACGAACTGTATCTGCATGCAATTTAACCCTTGGCTTATGTTTGAGAAATTGCCTTGAGAGTTTGCATTTTAGAGATTTAATGGCAAATAAATAAGGGAAATATTCATTAAGGGAGCAACTAAACAGAAAATAATATTTTTTAGATTCCTGTAGAAAAGAAAATATTGACAAAAAATTCCAATCCAAAATTAAAACATTTTTTGACAAATCATTTTTTTTTTTCTATTGTGTTTTTAAAGGGTTAATTCCATGTTGTGGCAAGTAACCTGCTCAATTGCCCAACAAGAAGTTTGCCATAGATTTGAATGGATTTCCAACTGCATTTTTGCATTGCACTTTTATGCATAACCAGTAATTTATGTCAACAGCAGAGGAAAGGAAACAGGAACCCGGCACCATACACCAGTAACGCAGGCAGACAGGATTCTCAGGACATTGGGGGCATAGCACATACGCTGCGTTAGCCAACACCAGCACTAGGGCCAGTCCGATTGCAATCTAATTACCAAAATATGCGAGCGAGCAGAAGAGATCCTAATGCAGCTGCAGTTGGCATTTGCAAGGAACTTTTCTGTGTTCGACTGGGGCGGCCCAGAGCTTTGGAATGTGTGACACATACATTGACTTGTTCCAGTTTTCTGTGGGATTTGTGTGTACCTTCTTTTTGGGATTGATGTGTGAATCCCATTGAGGGTGACTCTATTCCACAAGATGACAATTAGTGAAAGCAGAGTGTAAGCCAATGCCAAGAGACATAGATGAGTGATATTTGGACAGCTTTCCCATAGGCATATGTTCCGTCCCTGTTTTTCTGGGGGATTACTTTTTGCACTGAGAATTCTCAGACCAGACTCCTTGTGTCGGAAAGCAGCAGACAGCCAAATAGTCTGTGTTTTTGCACACAACAATATTGTTTTATTCCTACCTGTGTCTGGCCAACAACCCACTGGAATTACCCTAAACATAATTTTCGAGGACGAGGACAATTAAGACAGACAAAAGGCATTTGGCTGCAGAGCCTAATCACACTATTTTGCATATTTTGCCCCCTGGCAGCTGCCGTATATCTCTCGTAAGATACATATTATGGTTATGCCAGGCATGGTTTCGGCTTCCACCCTTCTTCTGTCAATTAGGATCTCAATTCAGGTCTCATTTGGCCAACACCTTTGCAAATCACAGCCTCGTCTATAAGTAAGAGTTGAGAAATGACTTATCAAGGGGCCATCCATTGAAGCCATTCGCAAGGAGCAATTAATCTTAATTATTATCATAGAATTTCGTATGCAAGTCGGTTGGCAAAAGTTCGACCACTGTTTTTGGGGATGTATTTAAGCCACTGCTTTTGATGGCTTCTATTCTGTCCTTTTCTGTCCTGTCCTCTTGTCCGAGGATTGTCAGCAAATCAGGTGCAATACGTGATGTGCTTTCGATAAAGTGCACAGCAAAATATAAAGAATACAAAATGTAAGGCAGAAATTGAATGAAGACCAATGTAGACAATGGATACACTCTGTCCAGCTGGATTTCGGGACTATTTTTTTTTTTTTTTTTTTTCTAATGAAAATAATGAGGCTGGAAATATCTTAAGCAATCTGAGGCAAATTTCATACATTATGGGTAATGGCTTATGGGTAATACAAAAACAAAAATAATAATAATAAAACGTACCATTATAATTCTGGTACATGATTTTTTAAGCTTGGCTCCAGGCCCTCGCTCTCTCTAGCAAAAATAAATCGGTAATTATAATAATTAATGAAAAAACTGAGAAACACGACGTATGCGTTGTATGTAACAAACCCCGAGAATAAAGATGCATACCTTCCAGAAGACTATAACGAGAAACATCTAGAAAAGTAAGGTAGAAAAAGAAGACAACTTTTAATGCGCTTAGGCGAAGAGCGATACACGAACGTTCAATCGGTGAATAGTGGAACGGTAAACGGATGGATGGTGAACGGTAAGCGGTAAACAAAATCAAAATCAAAACCAAAGCAAACCCACAAAGAACCAACGAGCGAACGGTCCAAGCACTTAAAATCTACTACACACCGACCCATCCTCCAGCATTACAAAATATCCCTTGCTGCTATACATCCCTCTGCACCGCTATTAAAGGACGAACCGGTGCGTGAGCAATTTTTCTAAACGAGAAATAACATAGTAGTCAAGGAGAACCAGGTTTGGGAAAAAAAAGAAGCGATTTGGGTGGGGCTATCCTTCAGCGAGTAGGACTACGATGATGATGATGCTGACGAGAATGGTTGCTTAAGTCATGTTTAAGGTGTTCTCTGGGGCAAGGGTCGTAACTTGTTAAATATTGAGCAACATTTCTTAAGACCTTTTTTGGTTAGTTTGAAAGTTTTTACATAATTGTTGAGGCTAATGAAGCGCATCCCAATTCTCTGTAAGGCAGGCATCCATCAAGTGACATTACAGTGGCTTTGATTTTATTATTTATGACTCTGGGGTTTTATTTAATTTTATAGTTTTCTTAATAAGAAACCACAAAAGGTGGGAGTGCCATCAAGTTGGGTAATGCTCAATTAGGTGTCGCAGAGTCGTTGTAGTCCCATCAAGTTGTCAATTAATCTGTAACAGATTCGCAGCAACTCGCAATTCGCCACTTCCTGAAATTATTTCGAATTTATTACTCAAGCTTTTGTATGTACATATCTACTGTTTTACGACGAGTTTATAAAATAATTGTCAATAAATCTAAAATGAATCGTAGCAGTCCGAAATGTGGTATTTTTTTCTTTTTTCGTTATCAAAATATCTGAAATTTTCATTAGATTCACGACGTTCAGAGGTTACACATGCCAAACCATCCAAATTTTTTATGTTTGTCGAAATTGTTTTTTAGTTTTATATAGTTTTTAGTTTGTTTTTGTGTGAGATAATCATGACAGAATTCAAAACTTTTAGTCTTTTAGCGAATGTTTGCAAGTGTTTTCATGTAAGGGGAAATGGTAAGGTTTCATCAGATACATACATAGATGCAGATAGAGAAGCAAAAATGTATATAAGTACGTATCCCTTGTAGCGTTTAGTTTCTGGAGTCGAGCATTAAATAAATATGCCACGAGCACTCTGAATATGAGTTCGGATACGCTGCAGGAGTCGCAAGGCAACATGGGTTGGTCGAAGAACGGTCCACTGAGCACGGTCCTAAGGAATGTCTCCGAATCGATGAAGCTAATTGAGAGGACTGGGCACGGTTCAAAGGTTACCACGCAGCAGAAGGTTAATAACAACATACTGAAAAGGCATCGGCAGCAGAAGCAAAACGAGCAGAAAGTATCGGCAAGATCATACGCGACCCCAAGACCCGTGAAAGTCCAGGGAGGACTAAAGCAAAAGCTGATGGATCTGATGAAATCCAATATCACTCAGAGGAAGCAAACGTTGTTTGGCTATAATGACTCGAATCTGGTCAGCAAGTATACAAGGATTGGGGAAAGCCGCTACGAGGGTTATGCATCCCAGAGTAAGCCCAATCGAGGAGATAGGAAAATTGTGCCTCTAGTGAAAGTGGAGAAACCGACATCTTACCGCCAGGAGTACGTTTGGAACATAAAAAAAACCCCCCCGATGGCATATACCACACTTCCCGAATCCAGATGGAAACGGGAGCAGCAAAGTCTCAAGGAGCAGCAGCGTCTCCAGGAGCATCAAGCAGACTACATCGATATAGCCAGTATAACGAATAAAATCAAAAGAAACGATCGCATAATGCGATGCATACGAGGCGTGGAGCATAACGCCCACCTTCCCGTTGACTTTAGGCCCCAGGTATATCGTCACGGTTATCATTAGAGCTTGAAGCAGAGCGAAATGATTGCCAAATACAAGGATGACAAGATACCCGAGATGATCAAGATGCAACAGCAACAGAAGCGTAAGAAGGAGAAGTCCGAACAAAAGGATATCGCAAAGTCACGAAAAAGCACCACCTTCCCCATCGAACTGTAAGAGACGTGAAGATCATAAAAAAGGCCAAGAAAGTGAAGAAAAGTAAAATTGGTAAGAGATACACAAAAGTACAGCTACAAATTCATGGTGTGATTTATACATGCCTCTCTCGTGCCTCTCCAGCCTTCACTTACGAGGCTAAGTCATCGAAATGGTATCCACGCAGAGGATGAGGAGCATTTCACAGTCATTGAAGGACTGAACGGCCGCTTCCTGGGAACTTCGGAGGGGAGATATTTTCCTCACTGATCAGACGAAGAACCGGGCGTATGTTTCATTCTTAAACCTTTGAAAATCTAAAAACTCCAAATATTTTTTTAACGATTACTGGCTCTAGCATTTCCGCCCTTGTAGATATTTTTAAACGTAACATTTTAGTGCCATATGTATACGCGTTTTATATTTAATAAATATTACATATTTTTAAATTTTTGTATTTTGTATATTGTGTGTATTGTATTATTGTACATGTATTTTCCTGGGTTGATTTACTCTAAAATAATCTTACATTTGTCATGCATTGAGCAGATTAAGATTGAGCAAATTATATTTTCAAACAAAAGTCAAAAATTTAAAATGGTAAAAAGGTATTGGCTGATAATTAATTCCTAAACTTAAACAGTCCCAAAAAGCAGCCATGAAATTGGCATATGAAATTGCATTTTAATACTCTGTTTAAATCCTTATACAAAACACTGCTACTGCTGTTTTGAGTTGCTGCCTTTGAAAGCTTTTAATAAGTTTAATGTGCGCTGATGCAAAAGTTGAAAAATTTATGAGTTTTATCCGGAACTCCCTCATAAAATGCGGGGCATGTTAAGGAAACGCTGAAGGAACCGCAAAAAATTTTGGCTAAACAATTAGCAGGACGTTTAAGTGTCATGTATCCTTGGTTGGCATATCAGTCCTAGTCGCAGACACAAGTGCCATCCCAAGCAAACGCTGGCAAAAATTAATTAAAACTTACCTCAAATGAACTGACAGTCAATTAAAGTTTACGCAAGAGACAGAACACACAGGAGACAGGACAACAAGTCAACATCAGCAACATTCCCACTCCCTCTGCCAAATGGGGGAGTATCCCAGGGGGGGGGGGGGGGGGGGGGGGGGGGGGGGTGTTGGGGTCACGGTACACTCTTCTTAGAGACCGAACCAAATGTTCAACGCACCATTAAACTCGACCCCAAGAGGGCCTCCGCCAGAGTTGGCTCGTTTATTGGCCAAAAGAAAACACAAAGGCCAATACACACAAAGAAAGATAGAGACAGAGAGAAGAGCGAATGCCATAAACGACAGAACAAAACAAGAGACAGACAGCAAAAACAAAGAACCTCCGTCTCAGGCCGAATAAATAATGTGAAACAATGTGAAGAGACGAGGAGGGTATCTCCAGGTCCAGGATGCGGCTTGTTTGTCTTGGACTTCAGTCGGTCAGCCAGTCACCACACTCTGAAGAGGAGCAGAGCCAACACAAGATGTGGCAGCAGCAGCAACAAAACAATTAACAATCTCCGTTTGCCGTAATTGACTCAAATGAGCGCAAACAATAAATAAAACAGTAACAGTAACAGGAGCTGGAGCTGGAGCAGTGGAAGGAGCAAACACAGTGGATGACCAGGCCAACAGAGAGAGAGCTAAGGAAAGGCACGCGGCCAGAAAATGCCACAACCATGTTGACAATTCTTTGGCTAGAGATGATCCATTGATTGGGGGATATGGGGGATATTCCATATGGAACATACGAGTCTGTCCAGATATCTAGAAAGTGCAACTTAAGATATCTTCTAATGGTAATGGAATACTTTGCGTTGGGAAAATGTTGGTTAGTTTAGCTTTTAGAAGCAATAGGAAAGGGATTGGACAAAGAAAACAACCTCAAGGGTAATATTTTGGGCATCCCTTTAAATAATCCTAATAAATTCCTCTTAAGTCCCATCTCCCTCTCACTTTATAGGGAATTCCCCAGTCAGGTTAGCGTCTCCCAGTAGTCCTCTCCCCTGATCCTGCCCCGTTTTGGTTGCCAACATTCATCACCCCTGAGCAGTACACTGACACGAGCGTGGCACATTCTCATAGTTTGTTTCTGGCGTTGATCCATAAGCACTCCACCACACACAAACACACAACACTCCACACATTCTGTGTAGCCCTCATCCAGAGGCAGCCTGCAGCAAAATCACAGACTCAACCGGACTGCATTTTTCTTCACTCTTTTGTTGTCATGTCATGCCTTTTGCTTCGATTGTTTGCACAGCTTGTCAGCATTTCCCAGCATGTCCCAGTGTCATCCCAAGGATCTCCCTTCGTTGTCCTTGCAAGTGGATATCTTTGACTAAGTGCACGAGGGAGACGACCGTTTCTCCCCATCGTAGCTTTTCTCTCTATTCTGTACTGTTCTGTTCTGTTCCGTTCTTTCTGCCAGATGTTTGCACTTCAATATTGTATTTTTAATTATTCAAGTTTTGGAGTGGAGCGAGCCTCTGTTTGGTAGCAACTACTACAATGAACGGACGAGGATAAGTATAATGTAGTGTCCTCTACGGCGTTCTCTCTAGGGTCCAGCAATGAAGTGGACACGGATCACAAATGTCAAACACATGGAAATCCACTTGATCCACAGAGAAGCAGATAAAGAGAGAGAGTCAGAGCGATAGGGAGTGAGCGGGAGAATGCGGATTGGTCCATAGTTTAATGGTTAAATGGTAAATTGGTTCAAATATCTTCATAATATTTTCATAACAGGCGTTTTACCTGCTTGAGAGAGATCTGCACATTAATCAGGGAAAACTCTATGGAAATTCTCAATAAAGCAACATTTTCCCTTACGTTAATTATGAGATACATCCATTCAAAAGATACAAAAGAACATTCACGTGTAATGAAAGCTTTTCATGTGGTGCCTCAAAACCCATTAGATTTGCCATAGAACTTAGCATTCACTCTGCCATGCTGGCACTCCACTAAATGGAAAATTGAAAAGCTGTGAAAGTGCGTGGAAAAGGCATATTGAAATTGGTAGGAAATGGCAAGGAAAAGGCAAAAGAGAGGACAAAAAAAGGGGGAAGATGCTGTCAAAGTTTGTGGCTGCAGAATTTGAGAAACATTTTCAGGGCATAAGACAGGAGACAGCAGGAACTCCACCAACTACTTGCAAATGCTGGGCGCCGCGTGGTGCGAAGGAGAGTGTGTTTGCCGCAAATAAATTTGATTTGCATGTGCAAATGAACGTGGAATTGAATTTTCTTATGCATGAAATGTGCGCATAATTGGTCTTTGACGCCGCACCAACACACTCGCACACACAGTGAGATAGATGCTTCGCTCCAGTGGCAGACATCAGGCATCCATGGGTGGCGCCTTTCACGCCTAGACAAGTGCTCCATTTGGTGGCAGTGCTCCTTGTACTTCTCGTAATTGCTTATGTATAAATTTAAATGCACACATAATCACACAAGCAGAAAATATGGAAGAAAAACCACCCACATTTTGTTGGAAGAGCTACAAAGAATTATAACATTTCAGACATCTTTCTACCCAAGAAAAATGTAATCAATAAAACTTAATCAAAACCTATTAAAATACTAGCTGACATTCACGAGTCACTAGTGGACATTCACTCTCCGCTTTTGTTCTTACAAATTTAAAAGCCTTTTGTGGTAATTTATTTTGCCAGCTTCCGTTTATACACTTTATTGCAGGATCATTAGCATTTCCTAAGCCGCGGGGAGCAGAAGATGTTGCCTTAAGTTTCCTTCTCCTTGGACTTTGCTCCGCCCGCTTTAAGTTCCACTTTTGTTGGAGTACTATCACCGGGTCCGCTGTTTGCCTTCCGTCGTCGAAGTGCCGCTGGGCTAATGTGATTTTTATTGGATTTACAAACTTGAGTGTCAACTTCCATACTTTCAGAGAGATTTTTGCATTTCAAATCATCCCCCAAACACACCAGCTTCAGTTTGTTTTTTTTTCGTACGTTAGGAACTAGCCACATAAATATTACCGCACGCATTCCCAAACTTTTTGTAAAGTTTTCCAATCGAGAATGCATTTTTCCATGCCACCACGCTCACATTATGTGCACAGTTTACATCTAACGCTCACTGGTCGATGGTTTTCCCGGGTTGCCGGCTGGGTTTGTCTTGAGGAAAGTTTTCCCCGACAGTTTGTCGAAGCTCGATAAAAATGGAGTGTCTTCTGCAGTCAATGAGATGTGTGCTCTTCATTTGTTTGCTTAATTAAATTAATTAAATTACATTAAAGGGGGAATTTATTCAAACTATAGTTTTTTCTTTAAGTGAGATTTTTGCAAAAGCACATCCCTAAAAGGTATTCTATCAAAAACAATCAAAGTCAGCAGGCATCCAATCCAATAAGCTAAAACTACGCGACGTACCATATCACCTGGAGCAATTCAATTAAATTTAAATGAAAGCAGTGCCTGGACAGATACAGAGAGAGAAAGAGCTAGAGAGAGAGAGAGAGGGACAAATGTTTTAGTTTAATAAAAAACATTGGTCAGAACGCATGGAGGAATGAGCCTGAAAGCAAACTACGACGGCGAGTCTATGCATTCACTTCTCTATGGTATCGCTGTATGCATGCATCTGTGATTCTTGTTTTTTTCACTCCTATCTCTATCTCCCGCTCTCTATCTCTCTGTCGCATTTGGCTCTTCAATTAGCGTAATTAATTCTGCTCTTTGAGTGGAGTGTGCGAAAAATGACAAAAATGACCAACGAAATGCGAATGCTGCTCTGTGCAACTCCGTCTGCGCAACAGAGAGGCACGGAAACAAGGAAAAATCCCCCCCCCCATTTTCTCTCTCTCTCTCTCTCTCTCTCTCACTGTCTGTGTGTGTGTTTGTTTGTTATTGTAATGGTGTCAGCAGCATCCGAGCAGTGGCATGAAGGAACGCATGAAACACGTGACATTCCAGCCAAAGTTCGTTACGTTCAATGTAGTAAGTATGAAGTAGGCAGCATGCAGGAGGCAGTATGCAGGAGGCAGGGGGAGTGGGGCCACACACACACATACTCGTAACACGAATTTTATGCTGCAACAACATTCGCTTTTAACGGAAATCGAATATGTGCAGCGGGGTCTCCCACATAAGCGAATCAACAGATTGTGGATACATTTTGCTGCTTCGAACGATAATTGTGATAATTGAGTGCATTAATACAGATTTCAATGAATAAATAAAACAAATCATATTTTTAGCACCGTTTTAATAAGTTCACAGAAGTGCAGTACTTAATGTTTTTAGGTCACAGCAAAAGTCCTGTTAGATTTCCAAATAAATATAGTTCATATTTAAATATTTTTTTATATAAACTAATATTGTTTATGAAGTATTAAAATGTTTGCAGTATTAGTTAATTATTAATTTAATTAATATTTTGTATTTATGTGTGTTTATTTGGGGCTCGAATTTCCAGGCTCTTTTTAATCACATACGTAAAAAACAATCCCAGCTGTTCGTTCTTCTCTTCATTTGTTGCCTCCTGTGAAAAGTGACCCTATGTAAAAGGCAAAAGAATGACTTTCTAAAGGGATAACATCAACAATAATGAACCCTGAAGCCCAGTCTCTATTGGCAATTTCGGATTTTTGTGTGCTGTGTGGTTTTTGTTGTGGTCGATACAGGAACGTGTCTGGAATTGTCTGTGGTTTGTTAATGAAATCAAAGCGAGTGAATGAACGGATGAATGCGGCAATCGAGTTTGAATCCGGAAATGCAGCCTGGATAAGGGAATGAGAATGGGGAATAGAGTGCATAAAGTTTATTGGGCATTAACTGCAGTTTCCAATCCTCACTCGCACCGCGTGCGCGTATTTCCGCACAAGTTTTTGTAGAGTTACTGCTTACGTGGAGCTCTTCTGTGGTCCTGTGCTCATTGCTCATTGCTCATTGCTCACTTTGGTACTTACTTACGCCTTCTTCTGTGTCCAACGAGGCGTTGGATTTTTAGCCGAGTTCTGGAGTGCACACACGAGGCGGCAAAGAGGCAGAGAGAGAAAGGTTGTGGGCATATTTAAACTCTATATAAAGTTGGGTTAAATTTTTTAATTTAAATTGAAATGCTAGTGCCGAGTGCGAGTGCGGTGTGCATTGAAGCGAAACGGTTGTGGCTGCCTGTGCCTCTCACCTTGATTGACGCAATGAATGATTGCCGGAATGCTGCTGGCGTTGCTGGCTGATTTTGGGCCAAAAGTTCTTGCTTTGAATTTATGCACCTGAAACTTTTGGCCAATAAATCGAGCCTCCGACTGGGGAAATTCTTTGGCTTTTGGTTGGGATAATTAATTGCAATTGAATTGTGTGGCAGACACTTCGGTTTATGTCATTTGGAGTAGGAATCTATCAGAAAGGTGATGAAAAAGAGGCTCTTAGAGGTACTTCTAGCAGTAAAAGCAAAATATTTGTATAAAGTAAATTAGGGCCCAACATAAATCGCTCTTTGGGATATATGTATTTTCATGAGTTGATTTCTCAGTATTCCCGCAACAAGATCCACTTGAAACTTTCTGTTTACTATTCTGTTCTTTGGCTATTCTATTGTTCCCAGTCCCAGCCTGACATTCAGGGCCTCTCCTCGGGGAGCCAGCCATGTGTGAATGTTGTTTTATTTTATTTTCAGTTGCTGTTTTGACTTGCAAAAAAAAAGTTTTCTAGTTGGGAGAAAAGTTTGCACTCATACCATCTACGCAAATGGGGCATTCCTGCCCCGGTGTACCAGTTGTAACTCATTTTTCGCTCAGTTTTTTTAGAGTATTCCACACTTTGCTCATCGCATCTTCATCAGATTTTCAATGCCTTTTTATCTGAAAGTTTCTTACTTTCAATTGCTGCTGACATTTGTAATAGTTTAGTCTTAAGTTTATTTAATGCATCATTCAATACAAATTACAAATTTGTATATGTTGATCTTGGAAATAAACCTAAATCAGATTTAATTTTGCCTCTCACAAGACGAGCCTTTAATAAAATATTGGGCAAACCTCCGATCAATTTGTTTGCATTAAAATGATCTCTCAACAAAAAGCAACAAGGCAACGCCCTCAGCCCACGCAGAGAGGATGAGGAGAGGCAGTGCAGTTAAAGTCGAAAAGCGACGTGATTTATGGACCAGGCCAAGACACAGACGAAGCCGGGCCCTGGAATTGCTTGTGGGCCAACCTTTTGTAATGATAGCCGATGGCTATGTAATTGTTGGTGGCCGCTGAGGCTTTGCTTGAACTTTGACTTGCAGATGGGTCCGACTCCGGTCCGTCTGGGCCTTTGCTTGCTGCATGCCCAGAGTTTTGTTTATTGAACATGAACTAAATTGCAGAAATGAGTTGTATGACAGATAGACAGACAGAAGAAAGACAGCAGTCAGACAGGTGAGCGTATCGCTTGTAGGGGAAATTTTAGAGATTATTGTTGAATGGATTAACTATAACCAAATTTTTTAGCAAATTCTTGAAGACATTTCTTTAACAGAGTTTCTCCACGCGGTCAATGGCTTCTTTATCCTAGAATATAGCTATGTTTATTTACAACATCTCACAACGAATGGGGGAAACAGTCATGCCAAGGAGAAGTCCCTGCCCCTGTCCTTCCCGACACAAATCATTTCTCAATAGAGACAGAGAGCTCCAACAACTTGCAACGCGCCAACACGCATTCGTCACTGCATGCCTTTGGCTGCCTTTCATTACATATTTATTTTTATGTTTATTTATTTTCTGTTGGCTTCTTGCCCCCCAGCCCCACAGTATGACCCCTG
This sequence comes from Drosophila guanche, assembly GCF_900245975.1. NCBI lineage: Eukaryota > Metazoa > Arthropoda > Insecta > Diptera > Drosophilidae > Drosophila > Drosophila guanche. Next base: position 98,209 of record NW_022995766.1, read on the forward strand.
TTAAGGTCCATCCATACTTAATGTGGATTTAAAATGCGTGCTCATGCAATTTTTCACACAAATCCTTTTATTGCACAATCGGCTTATGCCGGGGGTTTACGTACCAATTTCGTACGCCTTGTGGCCCAAGTCACGCCCACCTATCTGGACCAGCCATGAGGGCCAACAGCCCGCCGCCTACTTTATTGGTCACATAACAAAAGATTACAACAAACAGAGAAACAAATACACACACACACACAATCACACACACACACACAATCACACACACACACAGAAGAGTGAAAAAGAGAGCAGTTCAGGAGCGAGAGGAAAGGCGGAAACCGAAAATTCGTTTCGGACCTTGTCCGTGCTCCGTCTCCACCTCCACCGCCACCGCCACCGCCTCCTCCTTGTCCGCCCCCTCCCTGGGGATAGGAATCTTTATGTCTACGTGGTTATAAAAATATGATGAGAATTTTATTTATATAATATTACAATTTTTGTGTGGCTGCTCTCTCTTTTTCCTAGCATTTTGGTTTGTGGTTTGTTGATTGTTCGGGGTATTTTATTGCAGAGTCTCGAGACGAGTGCGGGTGACAAAATGTCAGACAAAATGTTCGTTGCAATTTAATATTAAGCCGAATATTAGAGCAAAACTAAATGGGATCCTTCTTGGCTTATAGAGGACCAAGCAATTATTTCAATAGTGGGACATCTTAATGAAAGGAAAAAAATACTTTTATGTATTATATTTTCTAAATATTTTAAAAAAAAAAACCTTCCTCAAGGACACTCACATGTAGGAGATTATGCCTCTAACCTCTTGTTATCACAATGGAAAGTATCTCTTATACTGTAGCTGGTAAACAGTTAAAATATTTAAAAACTTGCAAGTTACATGAATGAAGAGTCCCCCGTATACGGATAATATGGTAATAGAAACGACCGACAGTTGACTGTTGTATTCCAGAAAACTTTATTCGGGAAAAAAGATAACAAAATACACGCGATTGCCCAGATGTAAGACTCGGAAAAGTCAGGCAGCTGGGAAAGGAAAATGTTTTTTAAATTAAACGGGAAGAAAGGAAAGGAAACAAGCAAATGTCGACAGCACCAATGTTTATGAACATTTCAAAGCGACGATAGACAGCGCTGAGAGCGAGAGTTTCCTTCACAGCAACTCCCTTGAAGATTCTGTCCATATCTGTCCATTCCATAGCGGAATCTGTAGCATGTGCAGAGAATGCGGATAGGGAGTTGGTTGGTTATGGAGGAAAGCGGTGTCACGAATTCGAATAGTTTCTGGAGAAGAAAGATACTTACCAGCCATGCAGCCGAAAGAGCTTTTCAAATATTCAAAAGTCATTCCATTACTAAAATTACTTGAACTTTTTTTTTGCGCTGCAGCGGAGCGAAACACAAGCGAGAAGCATTGAATTCTTGTCTTTATATTATTATTTTGCCTTGCTACTACTGTCTGCTGTGTTCTGCATTTGGTGTAAAAATTCAATGACACTTCCTTTGTAGCCAAATTTGCTGTATAGTAGATGCTGACTCTGCTGCGATTTCTTTTGTACGACATACAGAATATTTTGGCAGACTGACAGTCTGGGGCAATGACAGGCTCAAAAGAAGCTGCAGCAGCAGCCCTAAAATAGGCGCCAGTTGGACGCCAAATGGAGGCCAAGAAGATGTTTTTTTCTGATATCTTGATGATATGTAGTTGGCCTCTCTGTGGTAGATTTTTAAATTAGATTTCAATGCTTTTCGATACCTATTTTTTTTATCTAGTTTGTTGCGGAGTTTTCAGTTAATTTACAAAAAATTTCCTAATTTGTGTATAATGAGTCTGGAACATACTACAAGTCTCATTCGTTTTTGCCATCCAGACCGAAGACGTTGTCGCTGGTCAAGGCCTCCAAGTGCCATAACAATCTCTGTTATAGCAATGTGAGAGATCTGCTCGAAGCAGTGAATATTTCCCTGGAGAATAAATAAGGCTAATTCTTGACTTTGAACCTAGTTGTATTTTGGAACTTTATTTCCATGGAGCTTTCTCTCCAACGCATCGTTTCAGTGAAGAGAAATAACTAAAATAACTAAAATCCCTTCTCTTTGCCAAGGATTACATACGATTACAATACGAAGATGCGACACCTCTGCCTGTTTTCAGTTTATTGTCGTTTTGTTGAACACTTACCCATGCAAGAACTTGCCCCTCGACTTTGCTGCTCCTGTTGTTTCAACAAACAACGTCCTAGAGTAGGGTGCTTGAGTAAAAGTTTTTGTGTCGTTCGTTCCCTGAAAGTACGGTAATTGACGTCAAAATGTCAATTACCCAAAATGTGCTTTAAACACTTGCCACGCCTCTGGTTTTGGGGTGTGGAATCGAGGGAGTAGGGAAAATGGCACTCAATGAGTGCCCATGCAGAGCAGCAAGCAGCTCATGACAGGAGCCAAAGGATGGGAAACAATGGCAAAATCGATGGCCCCAAAATTGTTTAACTGACTTTGTGTGACCCACACTTAAAAAAAATTAGATTAACGTTGAGTAAAATTTTCCAAAACATACATTTGCATACCGTCCACAGACCCCTCCAGTCTCTCCTTCATCCCTTTTCTCAGGTCTTGAAAATGAAAAATGACAAAAGCCTAAGTTGCAGTCCACAGTGAAAATAAGGATAAAGAAAGTTATAAAAAAGAGAAGAAAATTAAAGGTTCTTGCCTTCATGGGGAAAAGAAGAAGTTGTTCTTCGAATGCGTTTCGCAAACGGAATGGTCTTTCAATTTCATTTTTCGTTTTCCTGAATTCATTAAACGTAATTACGTAATCACAAAAGGATCCAGGGAGAGTCCGGACTGCACAGTAGTGAGTACAGGTCCAGGCATTCCCTTTGTTCCATGCCGCCCCCTCCCCCCTCTCCTCTACAGGAATTCATTCGTCCGTTCGTTGGCTTTGGGCCATTGAAATCGGAATATTTAATTGATTAGGAAATGAGTTTGAGGCGCGATTGCAGGCAGACTGTGGCTCCGGCTCCGTCTCCTCCTTGACGATGAAAAGTTGGCTTTTGTGGCTTTCGAGATATGTACTGAAAATGAATAATTAGCAGATCGTACGCATAACCTTTTGAGTTTTTCTTTTAATCGAAAGAGGCATGATTGGGATGAATATGAATTTTAGTACAGGCACACAATGGAGCTACTGCCACTACTTCAGCTATTGTCCCAAAAGTATATCTAATCATCACAAATGTAGTCCACAAATGCATTAGGTTTTGGGTCTGTGGGAGGGTCAAGTCAAGTAAGCGCAAAATACAATCCTCGTAACATTTCATGTGCCACACCATGGAATCTCAATCTCTCTCTCTCTGTCTCTATGGATTTGCTTACGCACAATATAAGAAACACTTCTATCTTCCACGCAGGTCTTTCTTGTCACGCAGGACGACGTAGAACGGACGACGGACTCAACACTTATAGAAATTGCCTACTAAACAATTTATCTCAATACTTGGCAACAAAAGGAAAATCAATTCCAATTTTCATAGCGAAGCTCTGGCCGTAATCAAATATAATTTTTAACTATTTACGAGTACATTGGCATACATTTCCCATATAAATTATTAACATTAATGCCCCGCACGGGTCACGGGAGTGCCACACACACACACAGTGGAGAAGAGTGCCGTGCCTCTACCACTCGACACTACTCCGAAGCCACTAGGCAGCGGCAGCACACTGGAATAAATAATACGAACCCATAAGTAAAATGGAAGTGCCTCATACTCAAGCTCCTCCCCACACGCTCAGCACCATAATTGAGTGATCATAAATATGTGAGCATCGGCTTTGCCAATACTCCTCGAACTCTGTTTTACTTTCGTTGTTGGCGGAATTTTCCTGCCTGTCCCTCCCACTCTTTGCTATTGTAATGTGGCCTATTGTGGCCTAATGGGGGAGTCTTTCTGCGGTGTAGGCTGCAGCGAAATTAATGTGCTGTGGGTTCCCCCAAAGATACAAAAGTCAACACTTGGTCAGGCCCCATTCCTGATGAATATTCCAAGAGGCCCTTTGGTGGCAGAACAACTTTTGTCGCAGTTTTCATGCGGTTCGAGGTATGTATTTGGGGGTTTTTCAGTTTTTGTGGTTTTTTAGAACTCCAACTGGAATGCATTAATTTGTTGCTCAAGCTCACAAATCTAGTAAGTCACATGAGAAATACTTAAATGCCACGCACGATTCTATGTCGAGACTGCAATTAATTATAGAATCAATAAATAAATTTAAGCACACAGAGATTTTCGGTTGAGTTGACCTTTTTCCCACCTTCCAGCTAAAAAGTTGTTCAATTTAGCCTCCCTCCCTCCCGTTTTTTCCGTTTTCGATTCGAAAACTTTCAGCATTTCCATTTTACATCGATTTTTGCTTTTGCTGCCTGTGGATGTGGTTGTATGGCATGACTCTTAATGCAGTTTCCTTGTTATCTGCTTGCATTTGAATGCCCGACGGCTGTCTGGAAGGTTTGCCACAAGAGATGCATGCAATGTGTGGCATGAGGCAGGTGACTGACGGCATGAGGCAGGCGGCAGTACCTTCAGGCAATTAGTCAAATTTCATTGGGTTGACTTGGCTGCGGCCTTTTGTTTTTATTTTATTTGGTCGAATTGGATTAAATATTCGGTCAAGTGGAAGGGGCACATGCGACGACCGGTTTCTGACCTAACCTTTCCATGTCTTTCCCTTCCTTTGGGGCTTACTCGTGCGTTCCATATCTAAATCTTAATTGTTTGAAACCCTTTTTTAGAGCTTGTGGGAACGGGATAAGGATAACTGCTTACAAATTGTTGGGGGAACATTTCCCAAAGAGTGTGTTTACAGGTGATGAAAGCAATATGTTTCTATCTGTTAGGAGTCTGTGGGGTCTTCAGACCTTGTGTTGATTTTGCTGAAGTGTTTGTGCCCTTTCGTGGCATATCCGTAACGCTGTGCAAAGAAGGCATCTCTGAGGTCAGGTAAAAGGTTTTAATTGGTCATGGGTCAGCATTGTTGGGATGGGGATTCAAATTCAGATTCGATTCGGTTTCTTATATGAGCATAATGAAAAGTTATGTGATCATTTCTGGCTACTCATCATCATAACATTTTGGGGGTGCTTTTTTCTTTTTATTTTTTTCTGTTTTTTTTTTTTATTTTGTGGGTATAATTATCACGAAAAGGGTTTTGTTTGAAGTGGCCTCTCACTTCTTTATTTAGAGAGGGACCCACCGATTTCTGAGTACCATGAAGAGGATTTTAAATGACTTGGAAATAGTAGAAGTAACAATATAAATGTTGATTAGTTCTTTTCATTCTCTTATGTGTGTTTTCAGTGGGCTTGTGTAAACACAGAAACTGCACAAAATTGAATTATAAAATATAAAATCATGTAAAGGCATTCAGCCGAATATTGCTTGCGTATATTTTGATGGAGAAATCAAGCCAAATGTTAGCCTCACTCTATCGACCAGCTTTAAAATAGCTGTTGTTGTACATCCTGGAACCATGTGAACAATTATGTGTTTGCATTGGCAGCAGCCAACAGAACAGCCATTTGAACGACCAGCCAACGTCCAGCTGTAGCCCGCCGGTAGTCGAGCCAAAGTGCACTCGATCGAAAAGTTTTCATTATGCTCCATGCCACGTAGCCGTTGCTGCTGCTGCTGCCATGGATCCTTTGGAATCCTGGGAAGGAATCCTGCAACCCAATGTCCATGCAAGCAGAGAGAGAGAGAGAGAGAGAGTGAGAGAGGCTATCAACGCTTCAGTTCATTTATTTGCAGAATGTACCACCAATATAGGAGCATGTATCGGTGTGGTGTGGCATGTCCCTCCCTGCATCGAACGTGGGAGTGTGTCGGCGTATGTCTGCGCGTCTGCATGTCTGCCATTCAGTCAACTATTTAGTACTTGCACAGTGGGGTAAATTGTCCTACGCACAGAGCCATGAAATTGAATTGCCATCGTCCAAAGTCCACCGAAATAAGAATGATAGTCTGAAAAAATACTGCAAAATTGTGCATCAAATGGAGGAAGTATTTGTGAATGGAAGAAGCGATGCTCTGCATTTATTTACGAATCTAAAGTTCTTTTTGACGATTCTGCACTGCAAAGAAAACACTAAGCGGTTGTTTCTTTGTAGAAGCATTTCCGCTTGCATTTTTCAAACCCATCTGCCCGCTAAGCCCCTCTCAATACCTTTTCAATTAATAGGGTATCAGCCAGTATAAATAAATAAATACAAAAAGCAACCGTTCATCCATTCTATCGTTCATTGGAGAGGGCATAAAGCCGGGCAGCTATTAGGCGCGTCGTTTGTAAGCCGATTAAAAAAATACAGAAACAGAAACAAGGCTTCGAAGCCTTCGAATGTGTTTTTTTCACAGTCGATTTTGCTGCTACTTACTGCTTCTGTTCACATTTTAAGAATAATTATAATAATTATTTAAGCGTGTCGAAAAGGCGAGTTACAATCAGTTTTCCATTCGCTGAATGTCCAATCTGTGCATGGCTCTGTCCCTCCTTATATACACATGTACGTTTATACAGATGTATAAATATATATATGTATGTACATACATATGAGATTCTGATGGCCAGGCCTAAATGACAGTTGAATTATGGCCACAAACTGGGTCAAACGATTTCCCAATTTTTTTCCACATTGAAAATTGATTTTCTATATGTCCTGATTTTGCGAATAATTTTTTGTATTGTATTATTTATTTGTCTGGGAGCTGTCACGGGTTTAAGTCAGATGTTGCGTGTTAATGGGAGTGTGAATTTTGATTCGAACTTGCACTATCTTCGGGGAAGAGCAGAAAATGGGGAAGGCTAATGATCAGCAAAAATTATTGGTTAATATATTTATTTTAATTTTTATACCCGGTACTCGAAGAGTAAATAGGGTATATTGTATTTGTGCACAAAGTATGTAACACACAGAAGGAAACGTTTCCGACCCCATAAAGTATATATATTCTTGATCAGCCAAGTCTTGAGCCATGTCTGTCTGTCCGTCCTGACGAGCGCCTAGTACTCAGAGACTATAAGAGCTAAGGCCATCAAATTTTGCATCCAGACAGTATGCTCACACTGTTACAAGTGTATTTCAAAAATTAGTCACGCCCCGTTCCGACCCCGCAAAAGAGCGAAAACCTTCCAAATCTACAAGTGTGAAGAAAAAAAAGAACTTAACAACGCCATTGCGTAGGGTCATCCATATCTAATCTATCTGATCACCAAATTGGAATCCGATTGGATCGTTATTATAGCCCCAATGAAAAAATTCATTTCCAGTGGTTAAACCCAGTTAGTTAGTTTTTTTTGTGTGCGGGCGCTGCCTCTGCCACTGCCGTGAGTTTGCAGTGTGTGGGTCTAGGGAAGGGGGCGAGCTAACGGAGCGTGTTGGCGTGAGAAGTGTTGTAGAAAAAGAAGTTTGAAGAAAAAATGTAAAAGTTGATAAAACACCGCTAATGTAGATGTAGTACTGAGTGCCGGGTATAAAAGTTGTGACGCGAGTTGTGGTTAGCAGGGCCACAAAAATTCTCCCACTCGGCTAAAGCTGGAAGAAAGTCTCAGACTTTGAAGATAATTTTCTATGATTGCGGTGGATCTCGTAAACCGCCATTCAGAAAATTCCAGAGAACTCCCATAGCCTCCGACACTCGTCTCATTCGTGTTCGTGTTGGCGGTAATAGGCTTACTTTTTATAGAAAATAAATCGAATGGATGCGAAAAATATGTTAAGAGATTGATTTTGATGCTGTTATTTGAATAGAAAGCGTTGACAAAAATCCACTTTATAACTTTAAGTCCCATTTTTCCCCCTTACTCTTTTTTTTGTAATGGCGAGACCCCCAGCATCGTGTGCATTTCTTCACCTAACCAAATTTTAAGCGCATTAGAAATAAATTGAAAAGTGGTCAAAGGTAAATTTTCTGGCCAGTAAGCAGCAGATACCCCTGCCTCCACCACAACACTCAGGTTGTGGTTCTGCTGAAAAGTTGATCTGCAGGGAAGCACTTAAAATATTTACATAGCTCCCATAGTCTTCAAGAGCTAGACAGCCTAAACAGAATCACCTTAGGGAAAAGATAAGAATATAACATAATCGGAGTGAATTTGTAATGTGTAATATAAAACAGAGTGCCATCGTTTCTACGAGGTTCTCTATTTCGTTTTCATAAAAATATTGAGACATTTCTGCTAAAGCTGAGCAATAATGTAGAGCAACACTTTGTCTTCTGCTGTCAACATATTCAGACATAAATTATTTGTAAACATTACCCCTTCCTATGATTCATGTTGAGAAAAACTTGCTTTGTAACAGAATTAACAGACACCTTAGGAGAAATATAAGAATATAACAAAATCGGAGAGCATTTTTCAATGTGTAATATAAAACGGAGTGCAATCGATTCTACGAGGTTCTCTATTTCGTTTTCATGAAAATATTGAGACTATTTCTGCAAAAGCTGAGCAATAATGTAGAGCAACATTTTGTCTTCTGCTGTCAACATATTCAGACATAAATTATTTTTAAACATTACCCCTTCCTATGATTCATGTTGAGAAAAACTTGCTTTGCAACAGAATTAACAGACACCTTAGGAAAAATATAAGAATATAACAAATCTGAGAGAATTTTTCAATGTGTAATATAAAACGGAGTGCAATCGATTCTACGAGATTCTCTATTTCGTTTTCATGAAAATATTGACACATTTCTACAAAAGCTGAGCAATAATGTAGAGCAACATTTTATGTCTTCTGCTGTCAACATATTGAGACATCAATTATTTTAAACATTACCCCTTCCTATGATTCATGTTGAGAAAAACTTGCTTTGCAACAGAATTAACAGACACCTTAGGAAAAATATAAGAATATAACAAAATCGGAGAGCATTTTTCAATGTGTAATTCTACGAGGTTCTCTATTTCGTTTTCATGAAAATATTGAGACTATTTCTGCAAAAGCTGAGCAATAATGTAGAGCAACATTTTATGTCTTCTGCTGTCAACATATTGAGACATAAATTATTTTGAAACATTACTTCTTCCCATGGTTCATGTTGAGAAAAACTTGCTTTGCAACATATCTGGAGCAACAAGAAGAGCTATACTGTACTCATGGAGGAGAAATCGTAAATTTCCAATTCTCGACAGACGGCGTGGCAACGATTCTATATTTATGTTGTGCAACAAGCTTGGCAGCTAAAGCGCCACCTAGGACCAGTTTTTTCCAGAGTTGAAGCGCCGTATTTTTTAAAATTCTCGTCGGATGTCGTTGTTATGCTTTGTAGCACAATTTTTGTCTTCATTTTAAATTTTAACAATTTATTTAAATTGTTATTAATATTAAATTTATTTATCAACAGTTCTGTGTAAAGTTCTGTAAGCAATATTAAATGCAATAAGGTAGATCCACATATTGAATATGATGCTGTTAGCAACATGAAGGACAGCACTACAATACCCCTCCATAAAATGCATGAGAGACTTGTTTAGCAACTAAACGGGGAAATCGTAAATAATGCTATTCTCGTCAAACGTCGCTGTTACAATTTAAACTGCTTATGTTTGCCAAGAAGCAACATTTTTATAAAATTTTAAATTCTTAGAATTTTTGTGTATTTTGTAAGAAATAAGGGAGAGCTACATATTGAATCCGATGCTGTTAGCAACATGTTAGGCATCATTACATTTCCCCTCCAAATGATTCATGTTGAGAAAGCCTCTCTTATCGACGCTTGTGAAGCAGCACTCCCCTCACTTCCCCTTACGGAGGTGTAATTACAAATTAACTCAAATTTAATTCAAACTCTGCAGCATTGTTGCTGGCAGCACTTAGAATATGTTGCTGGCAACATCGAGTCGCGCATGACACGAAGGCCGTTGTTTGCTGCCGATGCTTAGTCAGTTTTCAAGTTTTGACTTTCGAAGCGAACGGTTGACGCCACCGGTAGGAGTGAAATCCCCAATTCTCAACTACACTGCGCTGAGACCTTGCTTAGAACTTCAGGACGCATGCCACATGCCAATCCATGCCGCATTCGTACCATTCCGCGTGTGACACAGTGATGTGTCGGTGTGTTGCAATGATTTTTATTGCAGTGAAAGTGCAACAAAATAAAACAGCTCAATGTTAAACAAAAAATGCAAAAATCTTAAGAAATATGTCGAATCCAACAATACGGAAAATATTTAGGAATTATTGGGAAAAAAATAAAAGAAACCACAAATGAAAGATCAAATAAAAAATAATTTCAGAAACTAAACTCTTTTGAAATTGTAAAACTAAATAATACAATGTAAAAAGCATAATTTAAAAAAAGTGATAATTACGAATAATGGAAAATAAACCTTGATCTCAAACATATCAAATGGATGTTCAAAAGCCCATCCTAAAGGAAATCAAAAATCGAATATTGGATATATTTCTTAGGGTTTCTAACCAAAGCAGATCTAAACATAGTTATGTACACATGATAAAACCAGTAAAGATAATCTGCAGATCGGAAACAACTTTCAATATTTTTAAATCAGTGTCTTTTACCAGTATCTTCTGTTATTCGTTACTGTTGTTAGAGTCCTTTGTAAAGAGATTTCTGGAATTGATCGTGCCATACTTTCAGATAAAAATTGATCTTTAGCTTGTAGAAGCTACGGGACTTCTGGAATCTTTCGATTTTCACAAAATTTGTGGATTTCCACATAATAAAATAAATTGAAATTTTAGTTGATTTTATATTGCACAAATGTAATCATTTAATAATAATTTAACTCAATAACCCAACTCCCAACTTTAGCTAAAGCAAAGCGGATAAAGGCATTTAGGACCATAAAAGAATTAATTGAAGAACCGGAAAAAGAAGCCCAAAACTTCTTTTCCTCTTTGATCTTCACACGAAAACGCAATACCATAAAAACAAATAATTATAATAAATACATCATAAAGAAGGGCCCAGCCAGCCACCATTGAAAGGTTCCCTGGATCGAAAGGAGCAGCAGGGATAACTTTTGTCTCGTTTTTCCTATTTTAAAATCTTTTTTACGCGCTCCAGCATCCAACACAAAAAAAAAAAAAAAAGAGAAGAGAAAAACCAAGAAAAAACGAAAAAAAAAATAAAGAGAGAAGTGAAGGGAATTCTGCACGTCTTGGAAGTTTTTTGTGTTCCGTGTCCTCCCGTATCCTGTGCTCGGGGACGGCAAACAAAGTAAAAGTTGCAGGCGAAAGTTGTTGTGCAACGTGTGGCAAGTGCGGCAAGTGCAGCAGCAACAGCATCAGCGGCAGCGGAAGAAGCAGCGGCCAACTTTAATTCGATTTAAGTGTAACAATCAGTGCAAGAAATAAAACAACCAAAGCCCCGGCTCACCTGTGTGTGTTCGTGTGTTTGTGTGTGCGTTCCACGAGCGTGTTCAGCCGCAGAGTGTCTGTGTGTGTGTGAGTTGCACGAGAACTGTTAAAGTGGATTAGCAGCAGCAACAGCGACAGAAACTGTTCTTTCTTCCTCTCTAGCGCCAAAGCTTTTCGGATTCCCATGTGCGAGAGCGTGGCATCAAATCTTTCATCTACCGACTGGGGTATGTCACTTACTGCATTTACATTAAATTTAATGTAAGCTACTCCTAAGGGTACCGTTTAATTGTAATTAATTGTATGTTAAAAGATCTAGCGGCATCAGTACAATTTTTGGAACACCGAACTTGCAGATAAGCGCTGCGAAAATGTTGACTAAGAAAGGGTCAATTATTTATTTAGTTAACATTTATTAGTTAAAAATTAATTAAATGGGACTTCAGGAAATTAGGAAGAGTCGAGGTTATTGTAAATTTTATACCCGGTACTCGAAGAGTAAATATTGTCTATTGTATTTGTGGTCGAAAGTCGATGGACATGTGTAACGCAGAGAAGGAAACGTTTCCGACCCCTTAAAGTATATATATTCTTGATCAGTCTGTCTGTCCGTCTGTGTGTCGTCCGTCTTGTTGAGTGCCTGGATATCAGAGACTATAAAAGCTACAGCAACCACATTTTGCATCCAGACTGCTGTTAGCTCACACTGTTACAAGTGTAATTCCGAGAAAACGATTAAAAACAATTACGAGAAAACTACGCAGTTCCGTATAGGATGGTAATTTCTATCAGATCACCAAATAAGGATCAGATTGGATCATTATTAAAGCCAGCATGTCGAAATCCATTTGCAGTGGCTACCCCTTACACCCTCCAAAAGCTTGGCTTATTTGTTTTGCTTTTACTATCTCTCTCGCACACTCTGCCTCATACAGTGTGCTGCTTTGGGGGAGGATGGTGAGTTAAATGACGTGTTGGTGTAGGAAGTGATTTAGATGTAGAAGTCGAAGTAAAAAAAAATGTTAAACTCAAAATTTTAAATTTTAAAACAATAAATTTGTATGTACATATGTACTTACATACTGACTGAGTACCGGGTATAAAAGCTGTGACGCGCCTCATAACATTCCTCCTCGTTTTTACTTGGGATTAGAGATTAGAGCTTAGAGCACTTCGATAAAGATCCTTCTCCATGTCTGATTCGGTTTTCGGAAATTCGGTTATTTCTAGCTTTTAGTTAACCAATGGATTACAATATCGACCATTTACGAGTACGGTCAATAATAAAAATAAAGTATAATAAAATAAAGTACAATAATGATTTAAAACTATACAAAACTATACATAACTATACAAACAGCAAGTTTCTAGAAATGAAACTAAACTAAGAAGCACTCCACTAGCCCTCTACTATCTCCTTACATATCCAGCTCTCTTTCCCGAATACCTTTAAAGCCCCAAGACTCATAAAAACCAACTTAAAATCCTAAACTAAAAACATCTTGTAACCGGCGCGGGGCCCAATTGCTCTTAAGACCTTTTATGAGTGTCTGGAACGGCCCCCTTTTTTGGGCCAGAACTGAAAGGAAAATGTGAATAGTTTTGAGAATTTTAAGCCTGGTAAATGTTACACTACACACATTCTAGGGGTGTGAAAGGCACAGCAGAAAGCACAATGAAAGTGCAGAACCAAAACCTAGCAAAAGGATCATCGGGACTTGAGGAAGGCACATAGAAACATTCAGAGACACACCACACCTTCAGAAACGCAGACGACAATTCTCGACATTCTCCACATTGTCTGCATTTCCTTTCGTGTCACTCCCCAGCCACCTCGTCTTCAGCGTCTGTCTGTCGTACTGTCTCGGTCGACTCTTTTCAACTGTACTTGACTTTTTGCATACTTTCTAGCATTTTATTTGCTTTATTTTATTTTATTCTGATTCTGATTCCGAATCCCATTGTCATTCATTCAACAAAAACACACACATTTTTCAATGCTTTATAATTTATTTAAAAAGTACCCGTACACGGACTACCCGTCTGGCTACCTTCTCTCTTTCACTTTTCATCCCCGGCATAATTCGCATTGTGTGTCTGGAACATTTTTAGGCTTTATGAAAAGAGCTCTCGACATCTTTCAGTAAGTGTGTGTCTGTGTGTCTATTTGGGTGCGTCGTCTGTGTTCGTTTTAGATTAGCTTCACTTAAATGGCTCTCGTTTCCGACGGCAGTCTGGATTTAGATTGAGACTCAAACATATCTGCCATATGTACGAGTGCGAACGAGTAAAAGTATTTATGGCAAATCTATTGGGGCCAAGCAGATTAAAGCTTTACATTTTACGATCCAAATGGTTACAGGTAAAACCATAAAGAATCTTTAGAGAGTGTCATATTTACAGGCTACTTAGAGAGTTTTATTGTAGGTTTGTTTCCACGACTTATAGTTACATTTTTAGGTTTTATGTCAGAGAAAAGTTATATTTGATGGCTGTAGAAGGAATTTGTGTTCGTACCTCTGGTGTTCCGTTTAGATAAGTGGATAATTTTGAGTGTGTTTTCTGGAGGATAGGGCTGTAAAAATACCACAAAAATAACCAACCGTTGAAGGATAGATGATTTTTTATATTTTTTCGTCTTAAGCTGGTATTATGTTTTAGCTGCGGCATCTACAGAAGAAAAACATTTGGGGATCGCCAACTTTGAAAAACTAGACCTTATGGAAGGAGATCAATTAAGTATTTAATTCAACAGGCATATCTTTAATCTCTCCGCTTACAGAGTTCTCTTTCTCCTATAAATAAGTCTTCCTCCCACTGTAAACTCCTCCGTATAGGGAACATCTACTGCTCCTCTTCTGGGGAATTCTCCTCCTTTGATTTAACTAAATCCTATCAACATATAATCGCAATCACTTGGCTTCAAAAACTTTTTAAAAAAGAAACGGCTTTATACACATTTATATATATACTTTCACAATCTCTGTGAAACGCTCTCCCGTAAGCCCCCCCATAAGCCAATTATCGTCTTATAAAGTATATCTACAAAAAGTCACTTGAATCTGAAAAGCGGAGCAGCATTTACCGAAGCTTTAAATGCGCTCTAGCTGGGAATTTCGGGCTCTTATGTTTGGCTTTGGGGGATGGTTTCTATAGGGGATTCCAATTTAAATCCAGTGAGAGAAATTTTATGTTTCCCTCTCTCTAACAAAATGAAAAGAGGGATGCGGTTAATGCAACTGCTTAATGGCCAAAACTCCATCCCAAAAACTCCAACTCCAACTCAAACTCCCGACAAGGCAGTAAATTATGAAACTGCATGGAGTCAGTTGCGTGCCCCTGGCCCTGTAGCTGCCTCATCCATGAAGTTAAACACTTGAAATCTGCCACGAAATCAAAGAACAGACTCTCGTAGACCGCCAGATATGCGAACCGTCTTTCAAGTGCCCCACGACCCAAGAGGAACGATGACGACAACTACTACTACGATGAAGTTTTGTGCAAGTTCTTTGGAGTGGCACAACTTCCAGTAGGGGCACGGGACACGGGACACGGGGCACCTGGATACGGTTACCCGTACCCCCCTCTGACACACATATTCTACGGTAAAAATTAAAAATGCAATAAAGAACGTCGTGGGTAACATCTTCACCTGCAAATGGAACTTTACCTCGAAGCTCTCTCCATGCTAGATTTTATTTAACTGCGGCCCCACACTTTTCCTTTAACTCTGCCTCTCTGCATTTAACTCTCCTTCCCTGAAACTCCCCTCCGGAATGGAAGGACGACTACAAATAAATCTTTAAATGGCGTTAACATGTTTTCAAGTTTCGTGTACGCGTTCGCTCGTTTCCTCCTGTTCTGCCATGATTTCTACATGGTAAATAATTTATTGGTATGAGAGCATGAAATTCTCACTCTCTGTGCGCGCGGACGCTGTGGCTAGATATAATCTTAAGTGCCGCCATAGATTTCTCAATGGGTTGCTTTCAATGCGGATGCCCCGGAATGTGTCGCTCATTAAATATTTTTAGGGTAAATAAATTGTTTATTTTTTTAGGGAATTGTCTTGTTGCCAAATTTAGGCGCGGCATCAGATTGACTTGAATGCATATTTAAGATAAGAAATTAATGAAAAACGCAGTGTTTTTCGGGGATAATAAAGGAAATTTGTGTAAAGTTGTTTAATGTTCTTTGTCTATTTGGCTAACATTTTTCCACAAGTTTTGTTCTTGATTTCTCTTCTCTGTTTAGTCTGCTTAATTTTTCGGTATTTTCTTTGCCTCATTCTTTCATATTTTGTCATCTTTTTGTGCATCTATGCTCACAATTTTCTTTGAGTGTAGCATGCCGAAATTCTTTAATGAAATCGAAACGGCATAAGAGTTCAGGGGGGAAAGACTGGCTGAAGGCAGGCAGGCATCAGGCAGCTTGAAGGCAATGCTTCGATTACTGCTTCCTTTCCCACCTTCTCCGCTCTGCTCCACTGCTGCTCTGCTCCTCTGCCCTCCCGTAATCCCCTTCCCAATCAAGCTGCCACTTGCTCCGTCCTCTCTTGATGCCCCTCTCCTGTTGATTTCGCGCACCGCGCTTGCCCTGCCCCCGCTCTCATCTTGATTCCGTTTGACATGAGCGACGAGACGTTCGACGGAACTGTCAGCACTATTTGAAACTTATTGCTCGCTCGCCTGTCAACGGCAACATCGTCAAGCCGAGAAGGTGAATGAAGGAACGGAGCCACGAAAGGAACGGGGATGTATGAAGGAAGGAGTAAGGGGAACTGTGTACAGGATAAGGTAAAAGAACCCCACGGGATGGCGGGGCATTTTCTGGTATTTTTCTGTTTAGATGACTGCAAATTCGATTGGGAGCTGTGACTGCTGCAGGGGGCAACAAGTTTCCCCGAAAACCAATTTGTTTTTTGCCTTCCCCCCAATGCATTTTTCGAAATTCTGATAATAAATAGACGGGAGGGATTGTTGCATGGTGGCACGGGCTACCTTTGCGTGGGCTTCAGTCAAGCGTTGCACTTTCCCAATGGATGGCCACAGCGCAAGGGACAGAGAGATCGGTACAACAGTCGGAATTGGAATCGGAATGTGAGTTGAAGTTGTCGTCGCACCTTCTGCTCTGAGCCGTCACTAATGATGGGGCAAACACAATTGCCCCGCCCTACTGCCATTGCAGTGCCTAACAACAAAAATTACAGAAAACAACAACAGACCAAGCGACGGCCCAACAAAGGCCGGCCTCGTGACAGTGCGCGTACGCGGGTTATTGAAATGTTAATGAGGAAACAGAAAGGGCTGACAAAGAGAGGGCTGGATGATTAGTTCGAGGAAATGTCACTTGTGAGAAATTATGCATAAAAAGAGATTTTTACAGGAGCAAAAAGACTAATTAAACATTGGAAAATAAATAATAGGAAAGTGCAAATGCAGGAAGAGCTTCAAAAAGTATTTGTTGACTTAGTTGATGTTGAAATTTTTATGTTAAATGTATCTTCCAACGATAGAGATTCTAAGAATATTCTACCCTCTGGATATTTGCGAGCTTTCTCCCTATATGACGATCCTTTTGGCCTTTTCTCTTGCCAAAAATATTCCAAATATTCTCATATCGCAGCCTTCCTAATAGAGAACTTCTTAAAGCACACTCGCAACAACTTTCGAAAGTCCCCGAACATTTTCAGCTACTTACTTTTTCCAACAACCAAAAAAAACAGTCAAATCGTTAGGGAAGCTCCCTGCCCCTACATACAAGAGGACTATCAGGGGGAGAGGTCTTTTTTGTACCTGGTGTTACCATGCTGGTAACGAGGCTGATTAGCCTGTTCGCCTATTAACTGCCCAATACTCCATCCATACTCCATTCTTCTTGTGTTGGGAATTTGTCTGTCCGCATGTCCATGCTGTTGATGCTGTAACCAACTGTAACCGCCCCGCCGAATGATTGACGGATTGATGTTGGCTATCTGATGACTGTTGATGGCCCCTCTTGACTGTTAATGATATATGGCTATTGAAATGTCAAAATTAATAATGCTTGATGGTCGTTTAATGAGCCGCCGTCCATCAATTCAAAAACCGCTCGCCTCTCATGTGTGAACGAGTGTCTGGCCTGTTTTACTGGGTAGGTGGCCCCTTTGGTGGGTTTGATGTGCACTGAGAAAATCTGACTAGACAGCGGACCGACGACTGCTTCGTTAAGGACTTACTCAGAAAATTACAGAAATTATATGGCAGATCGCCAATTACAGATTCAAATTCCTAGCATCGCTTTCTGCCCTTTGCTTAAGTTTATTGCCTGAAATTTGGAATAGGTTTGAAATCTATTGAATCCATCGTTGCTACTGTGTTGCCTTTTTATAGGGGCCCTCGGCTGCTATCTGTTGCTTTCTTCTCAGCTTCTGGAAGGCCTCTGTCTCCTCCACACAATCGGAAGACCGGCTCGTGGGATAGTGTATGTTACACCTTGATTGGTGATTGGATTGCGCATAGAAAGACACCTCGTTGTCGCGCAACTCCCCAAAGAGACGCTTAAAGAAACTCGGCTTTTCAGGTGGCTGCCGCAAGGACCCTGAACTGACGATCGAGGAGCCTGGGGT
This sequence comes from Drosophila guanche, assembly GCF_900245975.1. NCBI lineage: Eukaryota > Metazoa > Arthropoda > Insecta > Diptera > Drosophilidae > Drosophila > Drosophila guanche. The sequence continues at coordinate 116,195 of NW_022995766.1, forward strand.
GATGTTTGGTGTTGACTCCGCATGTGGCTGGGTTGTTTTCGCTTCGTGGTGTGTAGCATACTTTCGCACAGGCGCTTGATGAAACTGCTGCCACCACTGCCCAAAGCGCTGTCGATGTCCGCCCTGAGCTTCTTCGGTTTGAGGCCCTTTTTGTGCTGATTCTTGGAGGGCTTTTGCTGCTTGTCTAGATCTGTCCTTTGCTCCTTCTTAGAATCGTTTCTGGAATGATTATTTGTATCAATCTCTTCTTCTCTTTTGGAATGGCTGGATAGATCTTCTCTATGAGGATGGTTAGGGAAATCCTTCAGTGAATCCCTTTGTGGATCCTTTATCAACTGTTTTGGCTGCTGCTGCTGTTCTCTTCGCCTCTTCATGGATTTTGGGATTGGAAGCGGGGTTTATGCTGCTTGCCCCAAACTTTGCACTGCCGTCCGTCTCGTAGCTGTTCAGGCTGCCACAGCAGCCGCAGGCGGTCTCTGGAAGCGGCATGTTGCACTGGTTGTAGGTCCTGCCTCCTGCAGGGCTGCGGCTATGGCTTTCTGGTGTTTGGATTTGAGCTTTGGGAACGGATCGTGTCTGTCCAGTGGCACTGCGATTCCCTGTGCTGTTGGCCAGCGTTCCTGCGGACTAAGGATCGTGATTGCAGTGTTAATCCTTTACTGAAAGATCGGAAAACACTTTCTACGAACCTGTAGGGAGGCTGTTGTTGGTGGGCCACTATAGGTCTGAGGCACAACGCCATTTGGTGGCATCTGCATCTGCATCCCATAGCAGTAGCCGTAGCTCTGGCACTGCTGCTGCTGGCAGATGTACCACGGCTGTACGAACATATTGGCCCCCAATTGGGGCTGCGGCTGTTGCATCTGGGCGATGTAGTACCGCTGCAACTGCTGTGCGTCCATAAAGGGATACGTGTCGGGAAAGGATATGGGCAATGCTATCTGCTTCTGCTGCTGCTGTTGTTGCTACCGCCACTGTGTGGGTAAAGGGCATGGGACCATTGTCTTTTGAGCGACGTTTAATCGCATGGCCATGGTGATGGGTCAGTCATCTAAGTACTGAAAAGGGGATGAAGAAATATCCTGCTAGAAAATTTTCCAGGCCACAATGTCTACAAAATATAATGAGAAATAGGATAAAATCCTTTTTTTTTAAGCACTAACAGTATCCCGTTCTTACCTCAATTGTTGCTTAATTTTTAATGGTATTTTATTAATTATGTTATGCAATGTTATTATGTTATCAACTGATTTTCCTGGGATGGATAGATCCTTGAATCTATCGGTGAATTTCCATTCGTACCTTCATGTTTACTGCCTTAGCGGCATTTTTGGGCCAGCGAAAAGACATAGGGTTTGGTTATTGTTCTGGATTTTGTACATGGAAAAGTGTGTGTACTGAAAATGTAAAATTGTTTGTCGAAAATTGTGTTTTTGTGTGTTTGATTTTTGACCATACGAGAGTAGTCTACAGTCTTCCAAAGGACAGCCTTGTTTTTATTGTTTTTCCTTGAGAGAACACCCTTCAGATCCTAATGGAACTGGCTGACGCAAGAGCAAAAGTCAACAAAAGGAAGTTTAAATAATAATAAAAATGTTGCATTGGAAGCCAAGTATTTCAATACCCTTAAATATCGATAAACAAATTAAATAAATTTAATTTGAAGGATATATATTTAATATAAGTAAGATATTAGCCATTAGTTGATTTAAATATAAAATATATCTACAGTGATAAATCCTGCTGGGAAAACTTCATATTCGATTTTTATACCCGGTACTCGAAGAGTAAATAGGGTATATTGTATTTGTGGGGAATAACGGTTGTATGTAGCGCACAGAAGGAAACGTTTCCGACCCCATAAAGTATATATAAATTACTAAGTTTCTCCAAGGTACCGTGGCTTTGGCCAACGGAATTGGGAGACGAATTTAGGGTTCAGATATTTATTGGCGGCACTTCATGCTCGGTTGAATATGAGTGTAAAGCTAAAGTACAAAAGTATGAATTATAAATTGGTACGCCGCGGACGGCTCCATCGTTTGAGCAGCGCTGCTGAAATATGATGCTAGTTCGACTCGATGCCCATCCACTCCAGCGCTGGATCAGCATTCTTACAAAGTAAGAACATTGCCGATACCCTGCCGTTGGTGGGGAGTGTTAACTACTCCCCCTCTACAAGAGTGGTCGCCCTCGAACCTCTCAAGTTCTCAATCATTGCGTTGACCTGGACCAACTCCCTTTTCCTCTTGAGTAGGGTTCTGAGATAAAGGATGATGCCGATGACTCCACAGACGGCTACTCCTACTCCAATGGTAAGGATGGGATTCATCTTCAAGCTCAATCTCCTTGATGTAGTTGCGATTGTCCTCGCTGAGCTGGTGTAGGAATGGTAGACTCAGGACCTTGTGGTGCTCCGTGATGTTCATGGCAGGCACCGAGGCGATTCCGGGAACCCGACGTTTGGTATTTTCACGATTCCTAAAACGGAAGCCGTTAACAATGACAAAGTCGGCAGTGAGGCTTCCGCACTCAGCCACGACGTTGTCCTTAAGTTGCAGTATGGTACTGTTGTGCTCAACCGGGAATAGCGTGACTTTCTTACAAGCTAAAATTACTCTAGGGTACACAATAATAAAATGTATATTATTTGATTGTAAAACCTTAATACTGGATACTTCTAGTAGATTTGAAATTGTGACTCCTGTGAATTGTTTAGTGAGGATGGTTTCTATGTCAACATGGTCAAGTAGAGAAGGGCTTACCAAGTTGGCTTTGGCCAAGGCATTAAATTACCTAATTCTGTGATAAGAATTATATTTCTGGCTAATAGTGTTTCGTACAAGTTGGCAGAGTTGATGTGTTCCTTTTTTTCTATGCTAAGAATCTTATTCACCGTATCTGTAAGACTGTTTAGTTGGCCCTGGATCTTCGTGTTTATGGAAATCTGTCTATTATTCGATTGGACTAGCTGCGCTTCCGTAATCCTAATATTCTCCAAGTCTGAGGCGTCCGGTGTACCGGCCACTACCTTGAGGGCCGTCCCTTGGAAGTCGAGACTTCTTGCTATCCTATTGTGAATCCCAATGTTCGTAGGCATGTCTTTGACATGGTTTGAGTCAACTTCTAAAAGTAGCCTCATGTGTGATCTTGGGAAAAGGTCTGTCATCTTAGCGGTCCCGTCAGCAATGCGTCCGTATTCTGTCAAGTTTGTGGTGTGCCTAATGAAATTTATCTCCTCCCACACGAGTACCGTCCTATCTGTGATGGGAATATAGTGGGAGTGGGAGTAGTCAGTGATGCGGGTCGCAACTATTGTAAAGAGGTGAAGTATCCAGAGAAACCTGCGGATAGACTCCGAAGTTATTTTGTAAAAGAGACCTAATCGTCTCGGAATTAAGAGAGGGCTCATTGTCACAATAGATCTGCTTTGTATTAGGGAATACATTCATAAGCTGTAACAGCGGAGCTTTTAGGTCCGCAATGGTGCGGGAGGCTATTGGCTGCGTGAAGGCAAATTTCGAGAACTTGTCCACACATATCAGGAAGTATTTCCTATCGGTTGAGAATATATCAACATACAGCATTTCTCCCGTGCATGACGGAATTGGCGTCGTGCCTAGTTCCTGTTTCCTAAGGTGTCTGTCATACTTTGCTCGGGAGCAAATCTTACAGTTCATGACTACCTCGCTTGCCAGTTTAGTCATTTTGGGAAAATAGTAATCGGTCAAAACCTGTGTTATATTTTCCTGAGCGGCTCTATGAGCTCGATTGTGTTCTACCGTGATGATTTCTTTCCTCTCATTATCATCAAATACGTCTGCGACAAGATTTTTGCAATGCCAAAATCTTGTCTGCGGAAGGCTCTTACCAACTCATGCTGCACGCATGCTAGCGTTGGGAAATCGCAATGGATCGCATTTACGACGTGCGGCTTTACTATCGACTTAATGACAGTAACAAGGGCGGCTTTGTCTGTAAAGTGTACGATATGCCGAGTCTTTTCCCCGAAGAGAATGAAGACTTGCTTTAGAGGGAATTGGGCTTCCTCTAGAACTATCTGGTTTCTAAAACAATTGACGGGCTTATCCGTCGTTTGTATAGTATAAGAAAGCGATACCTCGCTATGAACCGTCGCTGCGTCCGACTGTGGGGCGCTTTCCAACGCGTTGAAATTTTGTCGAGACAGTGCGTCAGCAACGTGATTTTCTTTGCCTGGCTTATAGAAAAGCTTGGCCCAAGCTCGTCAATGCGAGCCTTCCAGCGCTTTATTTTAGCGTTGGGATTGCTTTCAGAAACCGCAAATGTAAGCGGCTGGTGGTCTGTGAAGATGTTTATGTCCCTTACCCCATAGAGGTAGTGCCGAAGTTTGGCTAGGGCCCACACGATGGACAGCAACTCACGCTCGTTAGTCGCGTTATTTGCATCCCTGTCTTTTAGAGTTCGGGATATCATCGTGATTGGTTTCCCATTCTGGGAAAGGACTGCTCCTATGCCATAGACTGAAGCGTCCGTAGTTAAGTCAAAGGGTTTTTTAAAGTCAGGACATATCAGCATGACATCTTCTGATGCAAGGATGTTCTTGAGCTTTTGGAACGCATGGCGCTGAGCTTCGTTAAGGTCAGTCAAGATTTTCTTTGATCTGTATTTGCTTACCGACCCGAGAGGCTTTGCAATAGCAGAAAAGTCTTTTATGAAGCAGCGGTAGTAGCTTGCAAGGCCCAAAAATGACCTAAGTGCAAAAACTGTATTTGGCTCCGCGTAATGCTGGATAGCCTTTACCTTCTCTGGGTCTGTCTTTGTGCCATTACTTGTCACAATAAACCCGAGGTACTCGACGCTTTTTTAAAAAATTGCGTCTTCTCTTGAGCTATTCTCATGTTTGCCTCGTATAGGCTTTTAAGTACCCAATCAACATGTCTCACAATTTCGTCATCGACGTAGACGTAGCATGTTTTGCCGATTTTAGGTCGAGTGTGGTAAAATATTTTGCCGATCCCAGGTTGGCTAAGATCATTGAGATGCTCGGCATGGGGTATTTGTCGGCCACTGTCTTCTCGTTGAGTTTCCGAAAGTCCATTACTAGACGTTTCTTCCTGTTGCCCTGTTCATCAGTGCCTTTTTTGTCCACCACCCATATGGGATTGTTATATGGTGATCTGGACTTTGCGAATTATGTTCTCCTTCAGGAGGTTCCTGACCTCGGATTCAACAAAATTGGCTTCCCCCCATAGGGGGTATATGGGTTCATTGTCCACCGTGCGAATGGTGGAAACGACCGAAGTGTTGTAAGGTAGTGGGTCCCGTTAGGGTCGGCAAAAGCCGCACTCCTTCTATTCAACATCTGCATAAATGGTGCGTCGACGTCAACTACGCTAGTATGGTTGACGTCAGTGCACCTGTGAAATTTTATGGCCTCAGTCGTGTTACCGAAACTCAGTGTTCCATCTTTCAAGCACAATGTTGCCCCTATCTGCGTTAGCAGGTCGAGACCAATTATGCCGTCGAAGGTTGATAAGGATTTTAGTTCGATAAACGGAGTTTTTGTGCCGAATATCGACAGAAGACACTTTTTGATGATTTTATTCGTCCGGTTGACCGAATGCACCGGGAACGGTGTTTCAACCGGAATGACGCCCCGAAGGCATGCGAGTGGCTTGATGTAGTTCTTCGACACGCTCGTGTCTATTAATATCTTCATGTTAACCCCCGCTACATTCCCCTAAAAAATTGATCGAGTCACTCTCGTAATCGATCTCCTCACCCGCATCTTTTTCGGCGACTGCCTCTGCAGCGGTCTCACTGTAACTACCCTGGTCTTGTTGGTTACCCGTGGCAATATGTTCCACTCTTTGCCTCCAATTCCCAGCGGTGCACATTGACGCGTCTTGTTTTTTTGGGAAATTGTTATTTCGCCTCCCTGACCCCAATGGCTTTTGGTACGCCGTTGTTTGTCTGAACTTTGACGAGGAAGGGTCCACGTCCAGCGGTTTAAGAGCCCTTCTCAGGCCTGAAATAAATATCTCTAAGGCATCCTCCCTGGCTTTGTTATTTAAGACGCTCGCCGCAACTGCCGTGTGAACCATAATGTTTTTATTCGTAATAAGAGAGAGCTGTTTCTCAATCTCATCATAGTACTCTGTTAGGGAAAGGTTTCCCTGCCTCATGGTTGTTAACTTCTGCTGTATTATGCTCACCGGCGTTTTGTCACAGTATGAGCTATCTAGCCTGTGAATGATGGCCCTGACATTCAGGACCTTGTTAAAAGATGATAAAACATTGTCCGCGGCCCCTCTCACTTTATTTCTTAAGATAACTGTTGACATGTAATGCTTAGCGCTTCCTTCATAAGGCTCAACAAATTCGTAGGCCGCCAGCGCAGCTTGGCGCCAAGAGACATAGTGCCCTTGTTTCCCGTCGAAGTCCGGGAGGGATTTTACCATGTCAAGTGAATGATCGCACTCGACCCCAGATAGAGGCCTGGTAGATATTTTTTGAAACGCCTCTACCTCTGGAGCGATCAATTGATCAATATTGGTTTGCATTTGCTGGAATTTGGCCTCCTGGGTGTTCAGTGCGGCCTGTATGGCCCCTAGTATTGCAGGATCCATAGTTTTTGTTGCTTTCTGAGTCGGCCGTCTGTCAATGTCGGTAAGTCGGAGGCCCTCCAGAAGGGATTTTAAGCCTTGAACTGCTACGTTTAGCACGTTCCTATGAAACACCAACACTTCAGTCCCTAACACAAGTATAGTGGGCCAAGAGAGAACTGAGTGGCTCTCATAATAATGTTTAAAGGAAAGCAAATGCACTTTTGTGTCTTTTTGTTTTTTTAATTGTTTTTTAATTTCTCACTGTTTGGAAATATGTGGGAATGGAACTATTTGGAGGCTCCTCGATTTGTATCTTATATATTTTTTTACTTTCATTTAATATCAATATATTTCTCTGTACACGGGGACTTTTTATGGGTTGACACAAAAAACATTCAGAACAATTCACTTACATTCTTCATTTTTCTTCTGGCTGCTGCGTTGTTTAAATAAAATTAATTAATATTTTCGACCGGTTGAGCGCTGGTCAACGGTAAGCGTCGGTTTGGACTAGAATTGTATTAGAATTGTTTTCTTTTGAGGCGAGGGTGGGCCCTTCAGCCTATTTTTTCCTTATAGATCTTCTTGGAGGCAGCGAGGGATGCCCTTCAGCTTCTTTTCTTCTTTTTTTTGTGACTTATTTGATTTATTTAATTGAGTGTTCAACTTTTTATCTCTTTCGTGTCACGTTCTCCGGTACATGTTAAAAAATTCGAATTCGAATTTCCGCAACTTTTTTTTTTGAATGGATCGAAACAGCGGCTAGCGACGAATGCACTTCAACGAACTGTTTTAGTTTTGGTTTTTAATTTTTAGCCATGGTACCGTGGCTTCGGCCAACGGAACTGAGAGAAGAATTTAGTGTTCAGATATTTATTGCCGGCACTTCATGCTCGGTTGAATATGAGTGTAAAACTAAAGTACAAAAGTATGAATTATAAATTGGTACGCCGCGGACGGCTCCATCGCTTGAGCAGCGCTGCCCGCCAGCGCCCTCCGATTCCGCCGCGTCAGCTCCACGTGCAGACGTTCTTGGCGGATGTTTATGCAACGGACGAAATATGATGCTAGTTCGACTCGATGCCTGTCCACTGCAGCGCTGTATCAGCATTCTTTCAAAGTAAGAACATTGCCGATACCCTGCCGTTTGTGGGAGTGTTAACTTATATTCTTGATCAGCATCAAAGGCCTAGTCGATTGAGCCATGTCTGTCTATCCGTCCGTCTTGTTGAGCGCTTGGATCTCAGAGACCATAAAAGCTAGAGCCACCAAATTTTGCAGCCAGACTTCTGTATGCTCACACTGTCACAAGTGTATTTCGAAAATGAGCCACGCCCCCTTCCGCCCCCTCAAAAGGGCGAAAACCTCCCAAATCTACAATTTTGAAGATAAAAGAAAATTAAAAACGCCATTCCGTAGGGAATGGCCATATCTATCAGATTACCAATATTATTATGGCCAGAATGAAGAAATTAATTTGCAGTGGCTAAACCCACCCTGTCCCGCAACTTTTGTTGTTCTTTTCACATTCTCTCATTCACACTCTGCTTCACTCGGCCCCTGCCTCTGCCGTCCCTCTGCCTATACAGACTTTTAACCCACCCCGTCCCGCAGCTTATATTTGTTTTTTTTTGTGTGCGGGTGCTGCCTCTGCCGCGAGTCTGCAGTGTGTGAGTCTAGGGAAGGGCGGCGAGCTAACGAAGCGTGTTGGTGTGAAAAGTGTTGTAGATGTAGGTGACAGATGACAGATGAAGACAATTTTAAAATTTTGACAAAACACCGCTAAGGTGCAGATGTAGTACTGAGTGCCGGGTATAAAAGTTGTGACGCGTAAGAAGCGTCTCACACGTCCCTTCTCTTCTTATTTATGAAACATATTTCAATTACATTATTTTATATTTACATACATATGTAAACGAAAATACTTTCTTTTAACAATATCGACTTACGTAGAATATATATTCTGTGGTACACAGAGATTTTCTTTCTGCCATAAAAACATCTCCGCAACGTAATAATGCCCTTTCCAAAAATCATCACAAACACGTGTGTATTGTACATATAAGATTCCCTTATTCCCTTCCGCCGTTCTTTTCTCCGCAGTCAAACAATCCGTGCATATAAATGTGTTGAAAGTAGCAGCAGCGAGTTAACAGCGGGCTGTTGTTAACAGCCGGAGCGACAGGAAGCCGCCCTCCTACAAGCAAAATGTATTTCACTTTGTGGTGCAGTCCCCGTTTTTTGTTGGGGTGGAAACATCGGGGTACACCTGCCAGCCATTGTATTTGCCAGTGCCCCTCTTTTCCTGTGTGCTAATTAAAAGTTCAATGCGCAACATTTCCCCAACAAAGAACAACAGCGACGACAAGGGGCATTGACAATGACAACGTCCCAGAATGGAATGAGAAAAAAAGGTGAAGTGGTTGTTGGGCGGGCAGGGGAAGGGTTTCGGGGGTACAACAAAAAAGAGAGCATAGTTAATTTATTTTTTCAAGTATTTCCTTTTCTTCACCCTATTTTTATGGTTGTTGTTGTTGTTGTCATGGGGACGCTGTCTTTCTGTCTCTTTGGATTTCATTGAGTGCCAAATCGAGTTCTTAATTTTTTAATTAATTGCGCAACGAAATATTCAAATTGGGCATTGGTTGGAAACCATTACGGAACTATGTATGTATGAAATATGAATTATTCCACGAGAAAGAGTATAAAGATGGTTTAAAGTAGAAGGGTGTGTGATTTTCGTGGAATTAATAGACTTAATGGATGGAAACATGACATTTAAAGGGAATCCCGTTAATGTAGTTCCACAGATTTTTATCAGCGGAATGTTATAATGGCTTGAATTGTGTCCATATATTTCCCAAGATTTTCCTTAAAATATATTTTATCTGATAATTAAAATTACATACTTCTCCGGTACTTAAATATCTTTTCACTTTCTCCCTAAAAACCACAATTTCCATCCCTTTTTTTATTTTAAACACCCCAGAAGTTATAGCAGATGTTCTATCGCGTTTTAATTTAATATTTATTCAAGATATATCTCACCGAGTTGTTCATACATATTTCAAGCAAATAACTCTCAAATCTCAAATTAACCGCACACATGCACCCCTCACGCACTTCTACGCATAACATGCCTCACACACACCTCCTGCCGCTCTCACCACTCACTGGAAAATCTAATTACATTACCCACCAAACCGAAAAATGTGTCACTCTGTTCTTAAATTAAGAGCCTCAGAGCCTCAGCCCAGAAACCGCACATAAAAACCACATAAAATCACCTGCCTGAACCCCCACGTGCCGCACGGAGGGGGTAACAATGGAAGGGAAAGGGAAAGGGTATATTCCACAATGGGGCACGAAACGATTTTAATTTATGACCTGTGCTTGTGATTTTTGATGGAATATTTCTAGGGAAAACCACATCATCGCTCGTAGGGTCAAAAACTGTGGACAACTGTCTACAGAGAGTGTGAGATAGGGGGAAACGGGTTCGTTGCACATTCAATCGGTTCTCTGTTCCTCTGCTGCCTAAGCTTCATATTTGATTAATCCGTATATATTTTTGATTCTTGAAATTACATGTTCCCCAATTTGTACGTGTGTCGGTCTTTGTGTGCCTCGTGTTTTCACGGAAAAGTTTTGAGTGCTCCTCAGAGTGTATTTTCTGGACGTTGATATGCAATGACTGCACCATCAAGTGGCCCATGCGACACCAAGCCAAAGCCTGTTACGCGCGGAACCTAGCAGAACGCAGCCCTCCTCCCGCCCAACCGGCCGAGGGGCGCTGCCGCATGACGCGCGGCGCGATTAACCGAACCGGTCGCGAGCATGCAGGAAAGATAGATGTTAGGCTAATATTCGAGGAAAATTAGAGCTAATCATAACTAGACTAAGCTAAGCTATAGCTAAGCAAGCAAAAATTACCAAAATCAGAAACAAGACAAAACTAAAATGAAACTAACTACGGGAGAGGTAGGCTAGTATAAGAGATTTAAGAAGAGGAAGGGAGTTAGTTGAGGATATAATGTGGTAGAGGGAATTATAATCCGAGCATAAAACCCTAAAGGGTTCGTGTGAGGCATAATTCGATCTACATAGTGGAAGGAACAAAGGAATAAAGTTTCTAATGGGTCTAATGGGAATCGTAAAGTTTATGCGGCTCAGCAAGTCAGGGCTGTCTACATCCCCCTTGATCAAGTTGTGCATAAAAATTACACCAAGCATTTTTCTACGACTAACTAAGGATGGAAGATTTATTAAAAGAAGTCTACTACGGTAGGATGGCAGTCTCACAGTTGCATCCCAGTTGAGGCCCCGTAGGGCAAATAATAAAAAGTTTTTCTGTACTGATTCAATACGGTCCTGATGTATGTTGTACTGAGGGCACCATACACATGAGCCGTATTCTAAAATCGGACGAACAAGCGAGATATAGAGAGTCTTCGTTATATAGGGGTCCTCAAATTCCTTTGACCACCTCTTTATAAACCCAAGCACACCCNTTCTGGACGTTGATATGCAATGACTGCACCATCAAGTGGCCCATGCGACACCAAGCCAAAGCCTGTTACGCGCGGAACCTAGCAGAACGCAGCCCTCCTCCCGCCCAACCGACCGAGGGGCGCTGCCGCATGACGCGCGGCGCGATTAACCGAACCGGTCGCGAGCATGCAGGAAAGATAGATGTTAGGCTAATATTCGAGGAAAATTAGAGCTAATCATAACTAGACTAAGCTAAGCTATAGCTAAGCAAGCAAAAATTACCAAAATCAGAAACAAGACAAAACTAAAATGAAACTAACTACGGGAGAGGTAGGCTAGTATAAGAGATTTAAGAAGAGGAAGGGAGTTAGTTGAGGATATAATGTGGTAGAGGGAATTATAATCCGAGCATAAAACCCTAAAGGGTTCGTGTGAGGCATAATTCGATCTACATAGTGGAAGGAACAAAGGAATAAAGTTTCTAATGGGTCTAATGGGAATCGTAAAGTTTATGCGGCTCAGCAAGTCAGGGCTGTCTACATCCCCCTTGATCAAGTTGTGCATAAAAATTACACCAAGCATTTTCCTACGACTAACTAAGGATGGAAGATTTATTAAAAGAAGTCTACTACGGTAGGATGGCAGTCTCACAGTTGCATCCCAGTTGAGGCCCCGTAGGGCAAATAATAAAAAGTTGTTCTGTACTGATTCAATACGGTCCTGATGATCAAGCGAGATATAGAGAGTCTTCGTTATATAGGGGTCCTCAAATTCCTTTGACCACCTCTTTATAAACCCAAGCACACCCATGGCTTTATTTACCATGGTAGAAATGTGTTCAGAAAACTTTAACTTGGGGTCTAGTTTAGCACCTAGATCATCAACCAATGTAATTCTCTCAAGAGAACTACCGCAGAGGGTGTAAGGAGCCAGGAAGGGGCTGGAGCGATAAAAAGTCATAACATTGCACTTCGAGGCATTAAGTTGTAACATATTTGCACAGCACCATGACTGAAGGCTATTGAGATCAGATTGCAAACGGGAGTGAAATAAAATGTCCTTATACTGGACACAGAGTTTAACAGCATCCGCATACATAAGTACTCGAGAATTTGTTAATACAGAAGGCAGGTCATTAATAAAGAGTGTGAAAAGTAAGGGGCCATAACCATAACAGGTAAAGATACGGAGTTTTTGGAAAGGACCCTTTGCGACCTAGAACCCAGGTAGCTAGAAATCCATCTCAACAGATTGCGCGGAAACCCTAGAAGGTTGAGCTTTTGTGCAAGAAGAGAATGGTTTACGGAATCGAATGCCTTACTGAAGTCAGTGTAAATAACATCCGTCTGCAAGTTACTTTGGAAGCCTTTAATTACAAAGGAGGTGAACTCTAAAAGATTAGTGGTTGTTGATCGTCGCCGTATAAATCCGTGCTGAGCTGGAGATATAAGTGATTTGCAGAGATGCTGCAAGTGCGGAGTTAAAAGTTTCTCGAACATTTTAGGAATAGCGGATAACTTAGATATACCTCTATAGTTTTTAGCGTCAGACTTGCTACCTTTCTTATGGAGAGGAGTTATAAAGGATTCCTTCCAGATGGGGGGAAAGCTAGAAGAATGGATAGATAGAGTGAATAGTTTAAGCAAAGGTCCGCAGAGAGACTCGGCACAGTACCTGAGTACACAGCCGGGAACTCCGTCAGGGCCCGGTGAGAATACCGGCTTAACTAATTGAAGTTCATGAAGTAAGGAGCCTTCATTTAACAAAGGGCAGAAAATGCCATTCGACCTTGGTAAACTATATGGATACATATGACCTGGGTAGCTTTCCTGGGAATAGGTGGTTTGAAAAAATTGTGCAAAAAGATCGGCGATTGCCTGATCATTGTTTGCCGACATATTCAAAAATGATAGCGAGGATGGATGTGCGGACGTTCTACGCTTACTGTTTACGAAGCTGTAAAACTGTTTAGGGTCCTTTGAAAAACGTATCCTGCATCGAAGGAGGTAGTTCCTATAGCATTGAGCATTAAGAACNGAGACAGGGTCCGCAGAGAGACTCGGCACAGTACCTGAGTACACAGCCGGGAACTCCGTCAGGGCCCGGTGAGAATACCGGTTTAACTAATTGAAGTTCATGAAGTAAGGAGCCTTCATTTAACAAAGGGCAGAAAATGCCATTCGACCTTGGTAAACTATATGGATACATATGACCTGGGTAGCTTTCCTGGGAATAGGTGGTTTGAAAAAATTGTGCAAAAAGATCGGCGATTGCCTGATCATTGTTTGCCGACATATTCAAAAATGATAGCGAGGATGGATGTGCGAACGTTCTACGCTTACTGTTTACAAAGCTGTAAAACTGTTTAGGGTCCTGTGAAAAACGTATCCTGCATCGAAGAGGGAATTTCCTATAGCATTGAGAATTAATAACAGTGAAATTGGACCGAGCTATTAAGTAATTAGAAAGAGAAGAGGGAGAACCAAATTCTTGACATTTTTTAAATAGTCTTGATTTTAGATTTTTTTAGACTGGATAACTCTTTGGTGAACCAAGGAGGTTTCGCAGATCTAGTCGGACATGAAAGTGGGACACACGTGTCAAAAATTGTGACGTCACTGCACAAGTACAGAGCGGACCAATCAAAATTTCGAATTAAGTTATTGAGCTTCGTAAACTCGGCTTTACGAAAGCAGCGGACGCGTTTAGATAGCCTACCCGCACGATCCGATACAGTAGGTCCAATATCTATCGACATTTCGAAAGTAGGATGATAGCAGTCTTCAGGTATAGTGAGCGGGAGTGCTCGTGTTAACAACGCTACGGTCGGATCCGAGACAAAGCACAGATCAAGCAATCGACCCAAGGAGTTTTTTACATGGTTGACTTGAGACAGGGACAGGTCTAATAAGCCATCATATTTGAGTACAGCACTGTACCCGTGTTCCAACAAACTGTCGTTAACCGAAGACCAGACAGTACCTGGCAGGTTGAAATCCCCAAGAACTATTAAATGGTCTTTATCTGATAGCGAGGAAGAAACAGTTTTTAAGGCAGACAAATGCTGCTCGTATATTAGTACATCCGAAGACGGTGGAATATACGAGCAAGTGACATTAATAGACTGGCCGGGAAGAATCAGTCTAACACAGAGGAATTCCAGGTTTTGTGAGAGGAGGAAGGACCACTGGCCTCACTACTAGGAAGACTTATGGGGGGCCTATTTTTCTTCTTAGCCTTAAACTCTTTCACAACCAGGTGCTCTGGCCAAAATTTGGAAGAGCAAATGGTCTTGAAATGAGTTGGAGACACGCTAATCTTGAAAGAGGATATCTCCCTGGCATATGAGAAATTAAACTTCTCCACCTTTAAGCCAACGGCTTTTATTTTGCTTTGTATAAAAGCAGTTACATCATTAGATGTGAGGTCAGGGGCAAGCCGAGAGACAAAAACTTGTCGCTTTGGTGGGACTCCCACCAGAGGTTTTGGCACCACAGATCTGGTACCTGTGACGGCAATATCCGGTGGTCCGGGACGTTTATTAACTGGTGGGATCAAAATAGATGGGATGGGCTTTGGAACGGACTCGACAGACGGACGGACGCTACAGTACTAACTGGCTGCATGTAGAGGCTCTACTAGCTAAGCCATCGGCTTTGAACTAGTGGTCGTCAACAGCAACGGGAACCTCATCGCTTGCTTTAATCGACGACGTGATAGCCTCACCTGCCTCTGTCAACTAGTCGTCGCTCGCCAGCTCCCTGTCCGTGAACGTCTAGTGCTCCTCACTGAAAAATGCGCCTAGGAGACTCATTCAGCACTTTAAAGCTGCTGAATTGAGATTCCATGGCTAGAAGCCGATCGTACTGCTTTTTAAAGCCCACGGTCAGCTCCTTAAAGCCCTTTCGCGTCTGCCTCATAAACGTGACCATGTCATTCTCGATAGACCGACATGCCTCGCAACTGTAATGCAGACTATTACGCTTCGAAATTGCGTCACCCACGAGGCCTGAGAACCCAATACATTTTGCGTGCACTACGTTATCGCAGAGCCAGCAAGGGATGATCGGTTGGTCGTGGGTGATCTGCTTTTTGCAAGCCTTAGCGGAGCACACAACCAAGTATTCCATTATTTTATTATTTATTTTCAATATATAAATAAATAAAATAAATAAAAATTATTTTCACAAAACAAATAGCAATGGGACCAGTGTGCCGACCAAGTGCTTAAAGCAATGCTTAAAGCGGGATCGAAAACAGATGAGCGCAGAGAGGAGAGAAGAACAAGCGCAGCGGCAGCTAAAACAGTGAGCGCACGCCACTGCACAGAAAGTATTGAGAGCGAGAGAGGGAGAAAAGTTACTCAAACTATAGAGTGAAAGACAGAAGCGCAACTACAAGAGAGAGCGGTTAATAGTGAGGGCGTACTTACAACAAGAAAAAGCACAAACACACAACTAACCCTGCGTGTTTACTTATGCTAAAATTAAAATTTGTTTTATTATCCGTACGTGAGCGCATAATTCTATCAATTCTTTTCGCCGTTCGATAAGTTATTAATATCTTCAATTATTTCGAAATAAAACCCGGTGTTTATTCAAAATATAAAGGAAAATACGGAGCGCAAAACAAAAACACGTCTGGTCACTACGAAAGAGAACGCTTTCTTTTCTTTATTTAAATTAATTTTACATGAGACGGGAACCTGGATGTCTTGAAAGCAATTAATAAATCGGTTTCTGGGTTTATTTTTAGAGCGGAAACGCACACAGACTGGGTTAATATTTTGGGAAGTATTTGAGAGCAATAGCGGTGGGACTTGAGGGACTTTTATTTCGACAAATTAATATTCATTTCCCTAATAAAACATTGTAAAACATTTATATCTTGACTTTTTAGACTTTTAAATGCCTCCAAAAGCGCAGAAAAGTTGCAAAAAACAGCAAATAAATTTAAATTTAATTTTAGCCAAGAAAACCAGGAAAAAATGAATAATTTTTCCATAAGAAACCCCAAGAAAAGAGAATACTTTTCATAAGAAAACCACAAGACAAGGAAACAATATTTCCCCAAAGCAAAACCAGGCAGAAATAATTCGCTTTTCCTTTAACGAAAACCAAATAAAGGCAGTAAATATGTTTTCCTTTTGCCTCAAGTAAACACTATTTGTAAAATTGTTGCCTTTTTGGGGTATTTGAAGGAAAAGCTTCGACTTGGTTTTTGGAAAATGAATAATGTCGTTTGTACTTAATTTGAATGACAAATGTTCCAATTCCATGAACGTATTTATTACGTTTTTTTCAGGGTTATGGCAGAAACAGCAGAAGCAGCAGTAGGACATATTTTCCGAGGGTGCATCTCTTTACTGGTTTCCTGTCTTCAAAGCCTGTCCGCTCATATATCTCTCTGGTGCTCGCCCCCACGAATCCTTGGAGCGGCCAGCAGCTGGCTTCTTGCTTCATTAATCGTTCAACGCTCTGTTGTATGTTTGCTTAATTATGTGAAAGGGGTGGCCTTGGAGTCTCCCCTCTCTCTAAGGTGTGAGCTATTTGCCTCTTCTACTTGTTAATTATGGTATATTAATATCAATTTGCTTATATGAATGCTTCTCTAATGAATCTGACACATTTGTTTATTGTTAATTAAAATATTTTATGGTTGCTTTCTTTTTTGCAGCATAAAATCATGATTACGAGAAAATGCAGATAAAAATGTTAACGAACACCAATTGGAAGTCTCAGCAAAGTCTCTGGGCAGCTTTGTTTGTGGTAAGTAAACCATAGGAAACTAAGGGAGCTTTCTGGTTTTAGTTTACCCTCTGGGTTATAGCATGCGTTCATTTGTGTGCAGTACTTTTAATGAAATGTTGACTTAAAAAACTCAGCAACAGTAGAAAGTAGAAAAAAAAATATCAGAAGACCACTTCTAGGCCCCATAACATTCATAAAAAGTTTGTTCGTTCCTTAAGGGAAATCGTGTCGGGTAGTCTAATACATCCACTTGTGGAATACATTTGGAAATTTCTGCAAACATTTATGGTTGAAAACATAAACCTTCTAGCATACAAATAATTGAAAAAGTTGGATATATTATACCACTTTTGAGACCCCATGATTCTTAGAAATATTTTTAAAATATTTGAATATTCCTTGAAATTAAAAAAAAAAAAACCCACTTTTAAATGCATGACATAATCATAAATTCTACTAGGCCATAAAACTTGTGACAATTTTAAGCCTCAGGCTGTGGCCGAAAGCCTGACCAACCCACGTCCGACTCCACTTACCTCTTCACTTCCTACCCTGTCAAATGAGGGGCAACATTTCATAAATTTTAGAGCAGCAACAGCTCGTACCCGCCCCCACGCATTGGCTTGTTGGAAAATGTAATAAAGAATCAAATTACCAATCATTTTTTGTTCCTTGCTCGTTGCTAAACATTCAACCCTTTTCTTACAGAGAGAGAGAGAGTGGGAGAGTGGGAAAGTCCCAGAAAGTGGGTGGTAGATTGGGAGAATGAATCCCTTTTCTTATCCTTTTGCAACAACACGTACCGCTGTGTGATTGCGGATACTTTTCGAACCGCTTTTTGGAGTGGGTAAGAAATGAAATGGAATAGGGATCCAATGGAGTGAAGACCGAAAGAAGACCCATTTGTAATTCAACCGATTCGATGGTCAAACGCAGTCATTGGCTTTCTGGCCATGAAGGATTACTCTTTCGCTGCGTGTGTGTGTGCAAGTGTGGGTGTGGGTGTGTGTTTGGGTTGAACTTAAGTCTTAATGTCGGTCGTGGGGAGTGTTCTTAACTTGTTACTGTGTGCACATTACCATAATGTGTTTTATCAGCTTTAGATCTGGATCTATTCTTCCCTTGCAACAGTAAGAAATCACTTAAGAAGCTTCGAACTTTAACCGCCCCAATAATCCTGGAAAGTATCCTCTTTCCCCTTTTTGGCTAACCCGTGTGTGTGTGTGTGACCTTTAGTTGTTTGTCCCTGGGACTGCTCCTTCTGGGTCGTCCTGGCATTTTGTTTCTTGCGTTGCGTGAAATTGCAAAATCAATCAATTCGATTACGTATACGAAATTGTTATAAATATTTTATGCCAAGCTTTTGTTCGCATTCTTTTTCCTCCCATTCTTTCAATCTTATTCTCTATCTCTTGTTCTCTTATGTAAATGACTATTGTATGGTCGTCCAAGTCCCTCACGGGGTGTTTGTATATGTTGGGATGCGGGCGCTTGGCACACTTGGAGCTGGTTCTGATATGAAAATAATGCACAGGTACATGCCACTCATACAGGTACGACAGGTATGTACATATGTACTGTTCGACCGAAATGTTTTCTGAGGTTAATGGCCACTTAATATGGATAGTCGTTTGATAAGGGGCGGACAGCCCCTTTCGAAATAATAGTACGTACCCGACAGTGTCTTGTCTGTCGGAATCAATTAAACGCTGACAGTTATTGAGTTTATTGCAAAGCTAGATTGTTTTTCGGCTCACAGTAGGGGTGAATTTTATAACAAATCGATAGTAAACCATTACAGTTCGATATTCGCGAGAACAGATAACGATAATGTATTTTAATTTTATAAAGTTACATCTTTTCTATTATTATAAATAACTCAATACTTAACTTTCAATAAAAACAAATTTAAAAAATTTTAAAATAATCGGTACATTTCCTATAAAGGATTTATAGCTGTAGATATATGTATGATCAAATATTGATCGTTCTCTTTCGTAGTGACCAGACGTGTTTTTGTTTTGCGCTCCGTATTTTCCTTTCTATTTTGGATAAACAACCGGGTTTTTTTCGAAATAATTCTTCTCATAATTACTGAATAGCTTGCCACTTTTCTTACATATCCTAATACCCGAATGCATGCCTATTATTTGTTTAAAATTAAAATTTAATCGTATTCATTTGGGGGTAGGTTAGTTGTGTGTTTGTATCTTTTCTTTTTGTGAGTACGCCCTCACTAATAGCCGCTCTCTCTTGTATTTGCGCTTCTACCATTCATTCTCCAGCTCGAGTAACTGTTCTCCCTCTTTCGCTCACAATACTTTCTGTACAGTAGCGTGCGCTCACTGTTTTAGCTGCAGCTGCGCTTGTTCTTCTCTCCTCTCTGCGCTCATCTGTTTTCGATCCCGCTTTAAGCATTGCTTTAAGCACTTGGTCGGCACACTGGTCCCATTGCTATTTGTTTTGTGAAAATAATTTTTATATATATTTTTATTTATATATTCAATATAAACAATAAAAATAATGGAATACGTGGTTGTGTGTTCCGCTAAGGCTTGCAAAAAGCAGATCACCCACGACCAACCGATCATCCCTTGTTGGCTCTGCGATAACTTAGTGCACGCAAAATGTATTGGGTTTTCAGGCCTCGTGGGTGACGCAATTTCAAAGCGTAATGGTCTGCATTACAGTTGCGAGGCATGTCGGTCTGTCGAAAATGACATGGTCACGTCTATGAGGCAGACGCGAAAAAGCTTTAAGGAGCTGACCGTGGGCTTTGAAAGCAGTACGATCGGCTTCTAGCAATGGAGTCTCAATTCAGCAGTTTTAAAGTGCTGAATGAGTCTCCCAGGCGCAAAAAAGTCACTCCTCGTGATCTGCAAGTGCCTGTCCCTCGACCGCTCGCTGCTGATCAACTGTCTCCGTCCACTCCGATAGTGCAGCAGCTAATTTCGTTCGCCACTCCAAGGACAACGACAACTGCTGGTGATCAAGTTTCGGCTACCGAATCGATCATCTCGGAGAACATGCATCCAGTTAGCCTGTAGCGTCCGTGTCTGTCGAGCCCGTTCCCAAGCCCATCCCATCTATTTCGATCCCACCAGTTAATAAACGTCCCGGAGCACCGGATATTGCCGTCACAGGTACCTGAACTGTGGTGGGAGTCCCACCAAAGCGGCAAGTTTTTGTCTCTCGGCTTGCCCCTGACCACACATCTAATGATGTTACTGCTTTTATACAAAGCTAAATAAAAGACGTTGGCTTAAAGGTGGAGAAGTTTAATTTCTCTTATGCCAGGGAGATATCCTCTTTCAAGAGGATTTATCCCATGGTATTGTGTTTACCGAAACCTGGTTAAAGCCGGATATTCTTAGTTCCGATGTTTTGGCAGATCGGTACACAATTTATAGGAATGATCGTTCGTATCAACGTGGAGGGGGGTTCTGATTGCAGTAAACTCTTACTTGTCCGCCTTAAAAACTGTTTTTTCCTCGCTATCTGATAAAGACCATTTAATAATTCTTGGGGATTTCAACCTGCCAGGTACTGTGTGGTCTTCGGTTATCGAGTCAAACAACCTTGTGCCCATGTCACGACATGAGTTTATTGATGGCTTATTAGACCTGTCCCTGTCCCAAGTCAACCATGTAAAAAACTCCTTGGGTCGATTGCTTGATCTGTGCTTTGTCTCGGATCCGACCGTACCGTTGTTAACACGAGCACTCCCGCTCACTTTACCTGAAGACTGCTATCATCCTACTTTCGAAGTGTCGGTTTGGACCTACTGTATCGGATCGTGTGGGTAGGCTATCTGAACGCGTCCACTGCTTTCGTAAAGCCGAGTTTACGAAGCTCAATAACTTAATTAGAAATTTTGATTGGTCCGCTCTGTACTCGTGCACTGACGTCATTGAAGGCACAAACATTTTTTATAATGTACTTGACACAATTTTTGACACGTGTGTCCCACTTTCATGTCCGACTAGATCTGCGAAACCTCCTTGGTTCACCAAAGAGTTATCCAGTCTAAAAAATCTAAAATCAAGACTATTTAAAAAATCTCAAGAAGTTGGTTCTCCCTCTTCTCTTTCTAAATACTTAATAGCTCGGTCCAATTTCACTGTTATTAATTCTCAATGCTATAGGAAATTCCCTCTTCGATGCAGGATACGTTTTTCACAGGACCCTAAACAGTTTTACAGCTTCGTAAACAGTATGCGTAGAACGTTCGCACATCCATCCTCGCTATCATTTTTGAATATGTCGGCAAACAATGATCAGGCAATCACCGATCTTTTTGCACAATTTTTTTCAAACCACCTATTCCCAGGAAAGCTACTTCAGGTCATATGTATCCATACAGTATCCCAAGGTCGAATGGCATTTTCTGCCCTTTGTTTAATGAAGGATCTGAGCTTGATACTTCATGAACTTCAATTAGTTAAGACGGTAGTTTCACCGGGCCCTGACGGAGTTCCCGGCTGTGTACTCAGGTACTGTGCCGAGTCTCTGTGCGGACCTTTGCTCATCCATCTATTCACTCTATCCATCCATTCTTCTAGCTTACCCACCATCTGGAAGGAATCCTTTATAATTCCTCTCCATTAGAAAGGTAGCAAATCTGACGCTAAAAACTATAGAGTATATCTAAGTTATCCGCTATTCCTAAAATGTTCGAGAAACTTTTAACTCCGCACTTGCAGCATCTCTGCAAATCACTTATATATTGTAACGGACACGGGAAGTGTCGTCTCGTCAGCACTCTCTGTCTACTAAAAGTTTGCCGGCTAGGCTCAGGGAAAATGGGGTGGGTGTTGTGCTGTGAAAACGAACTCCGTCACCTAACAAAATCGTAGACAGATTTACGGGAACTGGGATCGGAATTACAAACCCGGACGGAACTTAAGGTCCACTACC